>NC_064851.1:73211037-73448537 GCF_024139225.1 Suncus etruscus | reverse complement strand
ATACACAGATACAAGGTTCCCAATTAATGTTGCAATTTTACCTCTGCCTAAAATAGAAAAGGAGGGGAAAAATCCCCACTAAGTTTGGGGGAGGGTAACAAGGACCTTATGAGAGGTGATAATAAAAATCATTTTTATTTTATCTTCAGGTTTCGCAAGAGACCTTATCCAGGAATCATTTATTTTGCTTTTCTTTTCTTTTTCAAAGAACATTTATTTTTCAAAGACTTGCAATGATTAGAAAAATATATTTTAACTCAGCTGAAACAAGACTAAGGCCATTGAACTCCTGGGAAAATGGTAGCCAATGGTGTGCTCACAATGATTCAAAGGTAGATAGACGAGCATTTTAACAGATGCACACACTATAAAATGCACTACATATTTCTTATCTACTTCTCTGTGGTTAGGTATTTGTGTTGTTTCTAGACCTTGGGTATTAAGCATAGTTCAATAGTGAATATATATATATATATGTGCATATATAAATTCAATATATATTGCAGTTATCACATTTTAAAAGGAAAAGTATTAGGAGCAAACAAAGAGCTTTATTTGAAAGTTGGCATAGTTGCATTAAGATGTTGATAAACCAGTGCCTACAGTACCTTAGGAAATAGGGCAATGTAAAGCAGGAATTAGGTGGATTAGATAAAAGAGAATCTTATTATTTCAAGTGAAAATAACATACTTGTTTAAGGAAAGTTTATAGATTTGTTATCTCCTGGAATATAAAACCAGGATTTACTGTGGTCTCAAAAAATATCAGAAAGATTTGAATAATTTTCTCTTTCATGCTCATATTTTCATGTATGCTTTCATATTTCTTTTTCCATGTTTTTCTTATAAAAGACACTCATCAATGATTAGGAGCTACTCGAAGCACAGTGCTCAGGCCAACTTATGTTCATGCTGGGTCATTAACTTTTGGGTATTAGCCCAGGCCACCTACATTCAAAGCTTGTACTCTAGCCTTGCGCTATCTCTTCTGTTCTATTTTTCTTACCGGTAGTCATTTTTCTCCTGTGAAATGGTAAATAACATCTCTGAAAACAATATAACAAAAAAAGTGGTCATTTCTATTGGAGAATGGTGGGTTTCACTTTTTCATGGTATCTTTAAAATAAGATTTGGGGTATATGAATAAAATATTGTCTTTATGGTATAGATTCTAAAATTTGTGTAAGTAAATATATTTTCATCTCATATTATTTAAATAAATATATATATAGCACTAATCTTAGTCAAAAATGAGACTATTAATTGTCTTGGTTTGAAATTGAAATGTATTCCTCTAGTGCTCACTTAGGCACCACATACACTAAATTTGGAACAATACAGAGATTAGCATGGCCACTGTACAAAGATGACATATAAATTCGTATTCCTCTATTTCCTTTAAACTATTTAAGAAGCTTTGGAATTCATATTTCTTCCAATTTCTTTTTTTTTTGTTTATTTTTTTGGGGGGGTGGTCACATCTGGTGAAGCTCAGGGGTTGTTTCTAGCTATGTGCACAGAAATCACTCCTGGCTTGGGAGACCATAACGGACGCTGGGGATCGAACCCAGATCCATCCTGGGGTAGCCATATGCAAGGCGAATGCCATACCACTGTGCTATTGCTCTGGCCCTTTCCTCTAATTTCTAAGAGAAAAATTTTTTTTGATAATCAATAATGGGAGCACTACTGGGAAGATACTGTCTTCTGTTATCCTTGTTTAGGCAAAGGTGTAATTTGATCATTTGATTGATAATGTTGGGACGAAAGACTGTTCCCTCTATTTTAATTTTTTATTATTAAATATTTAAACTTTATTTTAAACACCTATGGCTTACTATTTATGACATTCAATATTCCATCATAAATGTAAAATTTCCTCCAAACTTTTCATCAGTTTCCCAATCTCCCAAAAGCCTGCCCCTTGACAGGTAGTAATAACTTATTTAATATTTTGTGTATTATTACTGTGAAATCATAATTTAAATTATGGAATGTTATTACAGTTCAAAAATTTGAGGATATGTAGTGTTGGACTGAAGAGTTCATATGGTGACAGCATTGGTTCATAGGGGACCTTTGAAGACCCCTGCAAGGTCAGTATATCCTTGAGTTTTTTCTGCTAATTAGGCCTCTCTTTATTTTTTCTTTGAAAGTTACATGAGACTATGGCATTGGCCAGTTGCACAGACATAGTAGAAAGCTCTGGGTGAAGGATGTAGTTGACAGATCTGGGATGTCTGGGACAAAAGGCAGGGGTTGGAGAGGGGAAAGGTGACCCTGCCTGACTCCAAAACTCCTTGGAGTTGTCAGCTGGAAAACCAGCATACCTGGGGTGTTTAGTGGGTTGGTGGTGAAGCTGGGCCATTGTCATGGAAATAGTTGTAAGATTGATCTGTCTGTGCAGCTCAGATCTTCAACAGGGATTTGTTTTCTAATGTTTTCAGGACAACAAACTTTTCTTGCTCTAGTTCCCCAATCAGTAACCCTTAGTAACTCTCCAAGGTAATCAAGAGCAGCTTTATTCAACCAGTTGGCTATACCACACTCAGATCCACGTCAATCCAAAGAGATATAGTTTAAAACTTTATAAATGGAAAATAACAGCATGAGACTAAGGACAAATGATAGAATTGGAGAGAATACAGGAAGGAAACAAGTTTGAAAGATGTCAGGATTTTGTCAAGTTTGAAAAACATTAACCTAGTGAGAATATAAGGTCATGGTTTTCTTGCCACATTTTAGGAACATCAAAGATGAAAATTCTCCTTTCAGTAAAAATATATACTTAGCTTAAGGATGCATTTTATTTCAACTTTGTTCATATTAAAATTATTAGGGGGACAGAAAAATAGTACAGACATTAAGGCTTTTATCTTGCATGTGGCCAAACTGGTTCTATCTGTCAGGAGTAATCCCAAAGCATAGATCCAGGATTAAAACCTGTGCATAGCTGCGTGTGATCACAAAGACAAAATAAAATTTAAAAAATAAATAAAATGTTCATTGTTAAATTGTATTTTATTTAATTTTTAATAATATTTTATTTAAACACCTTGATTACAAACATGATAGTGGTTGGGCTTCAGTCATGTAAAGTACACACCCCCACCATCAACAGTGCAACATTCCCATAACCAGTATCCCAAATTTCCCTCCTCCCCACCCAATCCCCGCCTGTACTCTAGATAGGCTTTCTATATACCTCATACATTCTCGTTGTTAGGATAGTTCTCAATGTAGTTATTTATCTAACTAAACTCATCAAGTTTTGTGGTGAGCTTCATGTTGTGAGCTGGAACTTTCAGCCCTCTTCTCTCTTGTCTCTGAAAATTATAATTGCAAGAATGTCTTTCATTTTTCTTAAAACCCATAGATGAGTGAGACCATTCTCCAACTTTCTCTCTCTGACTTATTTCACTCAGCATAATAGATTCCATGTACATCCATGTATAGGAAAATTTCATGACTTCATCTCTCCTGACAGCTGCATAATATTCCACTGTGTATGTGTACCACAGTTTCTTTAGCCATTCATTTGTTGAAGGGCATCTTGGTTGTTTCCAGAGTCTTGCTATGGTAAAGAGTGCTGCAATGAATATAGGTGTAAGGAAGGGATTTTTGTATTGTATTTTTGTGTTCATAGGGTATATTATAGGAGTGGTATAGATGGATCATATGGGAACTCAATTTCCAGTTTTTGGAGGAATTTCCATATTGCTTTCCATAAAGGTTGGATTAGATGGCATTCCCACCAGCAGTGGATAAAAGTTTCTTTCTCTCCACATCCCTACCAACACTGCTTGTTCTCTTTCTTTGTGATGTGTGCCAATCTCTGTGATGTGAGGTGGTACCTCATAGTTGTTTTAATTTGAAAATCTCTGATGATTAGTGATGTGGAACATTTTTCATGTGCCTTTTGGCCATTTGTTTGAAAACTCACTTAAGGGGCCAGAGAGATAACATGGAGGTAAGGCGTTTCCCTTGCATACAGAATGATGGTGGTTTGAATTTCAGCATTACATATGGTCCCCTGTGCCTTTCAGGAGCAGTTTCTGAGCATAGAGCCAGGACTAACCACTGAAATCTGCTAGGTATGACCCCAAAACAAAACTAAACTAAAAAGAAAACTCAGTATAATTTTGATGGAAGCTAGGCTGGATTAATACAATTTGTGTATTGTTTTGATCCTTCCAAAGCCACTCACAATGCGAGACAAAAACATTGATTAAGAGTTTCAGAAAGCGATTCTGAAGCTACTCAGTGAGCTAGTGAGTGAGTAAGAAATGGCTGACTGTGGGGATTGCCAGGTGGAGTGCTGATTGCTTTACCTGCGGAGTTTCTGCCCTGCTGCGCTTTTTCTGAGAAAACTGAGGACCTGAAGGGAGCCCTGTCCTATGCTTCTCTGTCTTTTCTAAATTCTTGAAGTTCTCCTCAGATCCCTGGGAAGTGAACCCCCAAAAAACTGCATTCTGAAGCTACCCAGTGAGCGAGTGAGTAAGAAATGGTTGACTGTGGGGATTGCCAGGTGAAGTGCTGATTGCTCTACCTGCGGAGTCTTCGCCCTGCTGTGCTTCTTCTGAGGAAACAGAGGACTTAAGGGAGCCCTGTCCTGTGCTTCTCTGTATTTTATGAATCCTTGAAGCTCTCCTCAGAGCCCTGGAAAGCAAACCCCCAAAAAACTGCATTCTGAAGATGCCGAGTGAGTGACCAAGTGAGTAAGAATTGGCTGACTTTACAAGCCCAGAAAGGGGAAGCCGCTGAACTCTGCTGGAACTCAGATGCCAGTACACCTATCTGCCTGTCTTTTGTGCTGTGCTCCATTTTTGACCTGATTTCATCCTGTGTGTGGCTCATCTGCAGACAGCTCACCTTCCCTGGAGCCTTCCCTGGAGGTGAGTTTACAAGCCCAGAAAGGGTGGAGCCAGAGGAGCACAGCTGCTCCGCTTTGCTTCTTGGCACTGCACATCATTTAGACAATGAATACAACCACAACACATAGAAAAACCCACAATACAAGTGTGACAATGGGAAAACAACGCAGGCCAGCACCAAACATAGAGAATGATGATGACAACTCTGATGACTTAAACATGACCAACCAACTAGTCAGTCTCTCAGATAAGGAGTTTAGAGTCGCAATATGGAAGATGTTCAAAGAACTCAAAGAAAGTATAGAAGAGAACACTAATAAGAATCAAGAGAATATGAAGATAGAAATCAGAAAACTCCAAACTGAAATTTCAGGTCAAATGACAGGTCTGAAAAACTCAGTAGATGAATTGAAGAAAAACATGGTTGAATTTTCCCATGAGTTAACAGCAGCTGAGGATAGAATTAGTACTCTGGAAGATGAGATGAGTAACAACTCCATAGAGCAGAAGAAATTGGAAAAAAGCCTTAATGCAAATGATCAAACAATGGAAAAATTACTCAAAGAATGAGAACAGATGAAAATAGAAGTCTATGATAAGCTCAACAGACACAACTTAAGAATCTTTGGAGTCCCAGAGACCCAGGAAGAAAATCTCTAGGAAGAATCAATAGTCAAGAACATCATTAAAGAGAAACTAGCAGAGCAAATGAATATATGCGATCAAATCCTGCATGCCCGAAGAATACCAACTAAAAGAAACCTCAGAAAAAACACCCCAAGACACATCCTAGTCACAATGATGAATCCCACAGATAAAGACAGAATTCTGAAAGCAGCAAGATCGAAAAGAGAAATTACATTCTAGGGAATATCATTGAGATTTACTGCAGACCTGTCACTGGAAACACTCAAGGCCAGAAGGCAGTGGTGGGACATAGTGACAAAACTCAATGAAATAAATGCTTTGCCTAGAATACTGCACCCAGCAAAACTTACTTTCAGGTTTGAAGGAACAATACATGGTTTCACAGACAAAAAACAGCTCAGAAACTTTACAGACTCAAAACAATTCCTAAAAGAAAAACTGAATGGCCTACTTTAAGACAAGACTGACCAAAAGACACAACAAACTCTGATATAAAGATGGTACCAACTCCCAGGACAATTCTTTCTCTCAATGTCAATGGACTAAATGCACCAGTTAAGAGACACAGAGTGGCTAAATGGATCACAAAACTCAATCCAACCTTCTGCTGCCTACAAGAAATGCACCTGAATAGTCAGAACAAACATAGACTCAAAATAAGATGCTGAAGGAAAATTATCCAAGCAAACAACACCCATAAAAAAGCTGGATTGGCCATACTAAATATCAGATGATGCAAACTTTATACTTAGGAAAGTTGTAAGGGACAAAGATGGACATTTTGTATTAATCAAGGGATACGTACAGCAGGAAGAAATCACTCTCCTAAACATATAAGCACTGAATAAGGGACCAGCAAATATTTAATAAAATTGTTGACAAATCTGAAAAATAATATCAATAACAACACAATAATTATGAGGGAGACCTCAACATGGCATTGTCAACACTTGACAGGTCAACTAGACTGAAACCCAACAAGAATATACTAGACCGTAAAAGAGAAATGTATGAAAGAGGCCTAGTAGATATATACAGGACACTCCAATCCCAGAAGCCTGGATACACATTCTTCTCTAATGTACATGGGACATTCTTCAGGATAGACTACATGCTAGCACATGAAACATACCTCCATAATATCAAGAGGATAGACATTTTGCATGCTACCTTTGCTGACCACAAGGCCCTGAAATTATATGTGAACTACAAAGGGACAGAGAAGAAAAACTTTAATACCTGGAAGTTAAACAGCCTAATCCTGAATAACTAGTGGGTCCTAGATGAAATCAACGAGGAAATCAAAACCTTCCTAGAAACAAATGATAATGGAGGCACAAACTATCAGAACCTATGGGACACAGCATAAGCGGTACTGAGAGGAAAATTTATAGCTTTGCAAGCACACATCAGGAAAGAAGAAGGGGCATACCTGAATAGCTTAATGACGCAGCTCATAGAATTAGAAAGTATTCAACAAAAGGACCCAAAAATAGGGAGAGAGAAGGAAATAACAAAGCTGAGAGGAGAAATCAATGAAGTGAAAACCCGCAAAACAATCCAAAAGATCAACGAAAGCAAAAGTTGGTTCTTTGAAAAAATAAACAAGATTTATAGACCACTGGCAAAACTAACAAAGAAAGAGACAGAGAGAGAAACTTGATAACTCGTATTAGGAATGAAAAAGGAGAGATCACTACTGATATGGTAGAGATCCAAAGGGTAATCAGAAACTACTTTGAGAAACTCTATGCCACTAATAATGAAAGCCTGGAAGAAATGGATAAATTTTTGAACTCTTATAATCTTCCATGGTTGAATGAAGAGGATGTAGCATATCTAAACACACCCATCACTATTGAGCAAATTAAGACAGTAATCAAATGTCTGCCCCAAAACAAAAGTCCAGGCCCAGATGGATTTACTAATGAATTCTTTTAAACATTTCAAGAGGAACTTCTACCAATCCAGGCAAGACTCTTTCATAAAATGAAAAAACAGGAACACTTCTAATTAGCTTTTATGAAGCCAACATCACCTTGATACCTAAACCAGACAGAGATGCTACAAAAAAAGAAAATTACAGACCAATATCGCTGATGAATGCAGATGCAAAGATCCTCAACAAAATCCTGGCAAATAGGATTCAATGCCTCGTTAAAAAGATCATCCACTACGATCATGTAGGTTTCATCCCAGGAATGCAAGGCTGGTTTAACATCCATAAATCTATCAACATAATACACAACATCAATAACAAGAAAAATAAAAACCACATGATCATATCAATAGATGCAGAGAAAGCATTTGATAAGGTCCAACACCCATTCTTGATCAAAACTCTCAGCAAGATGGGAATGGAGGGAACCTTTCTCAATATAGTGAAGGCCATCTACCACAAGCCAGTGGCAAATATTATCCTCAATGGAGAAAAACTAAAAGCCTTCCCTCTAAATTCTGGCACAAGACAAGGCTATCCTCTCTCACCACTCCTATTCAACATAGCACTGGAAGTACTTGCTATAGCGATTAGGCAAGAAAAGGATATCAAGGGAATCCAGATAGGAAAGGAAGAAGTCAAGCTCTCACTGTTTGCAGATGACATCATACTCTACTTAGAAAACCCTAAAGACTCTATCAAAAAGCTTCTAGAAACAATAGACTCATATAGCAAGGTGGCAGGCTACAAAATTAACACACAAAAAATTAATGGCCTTTCTATACACCGATAGTAATAAGGAAGAAATGAACATTAAGAAAAAAACCCCATTCATAGTAGTGCCACACAAACTCAAATATCTTGGAATCAACTTGACTAAAAATGTGAAGGACCTATACAAAGAAAACTATAAAACTCTGGAAGCACATACTCTGCTCATGGATTGGCAGGATTAACATCATTAAAATCGCAATACTGCTCAAAGCATTGTACAGATTTAATGCGATCCCTCTAAAGATACCCATGATATTCTTCAAAGTGGATCAGGCACTTTTGAAGTTCATTTGGAACAATAAACACCCTCGGATAATTAAAGCAATCATTGGGAAAATGAATATGGGAGAAATTACTTTCCCCAACTTTAAACTTTACTACAAAGCAATAGTTATCAAAACAGCATGGTATTGGATTAAAGACAGGCCCTCAATTCAGTGGAATAGGCTTTAATACTCAGAGACTGTTCCCCAGACACACAATCACATACAATCACTTAATTTTTGATAAAGGAGCAAGAAATCCTAAATGGAGCAAAGAAAGTCTCTTCAACAAGTGGTGTTGGCACAACTGGCTAGCCTCTTGTAAAAAATTGAACTTAAACCCCCAGCTAATGTCATGTACGAAGGTTAAATCCAAATGGATGAAAGACCTCGATATCAGACCCAAAACCATAATATATATAGAAACAACACGTAGGTAAAACACTCCAGGACATTGAGACTAAAGGCATCTTCAAGGAAGAAACTGCACTCTCCAAGCAAGTGAAAGCAGAGATTAACAGATGGGAATATATTAAACTGAGAAGCTTCTGCACCTCAAAAGAAATAGCACCCAGGATATCAGAGCCTCCCAGTGAGTGGGAGAAACTATTCACCCAGTACCCAGTACCCATCAGACAAGGGGCTATTCTCCAAAATATACAAGGCACTGACAGAAATTTACAAGAAAAATATATCTAATCCTATCAGTAAATGGGGGAGAAGAAATGTACAGACACTTTGACAAAGAAGAAATACAAATGGCCAGAAGACACATGAAAAAAATGCTCCGCATCACTAATTACCAGGAAGATGCAAATCATAACAACTATAAGGTACTATCTCACACCCCAGAGATTGGCACACATCACAAAGAATGAGAACAAGGGGTTTTGGTGGGAAAGTGGATAGAAAGGAACTCTTATCCAGTGCTGGTGGGAATGCCGTCTAGTTCAACCTTTATGGAAAGCAATATGGAGATTCCTCCAAAAACTGGAAATCGAGCTCCCATACGACCCAGCTATACCACTCCTGGGAATATACCCTAGAAACACAAAAATACAATACAAAAATCTCTTCTTTACACCTATATTCATTGCAGCACTATTTACCATAGCAAGACTCTGGAAACAACCAAGATACCCTTCAACAGATGAATGGTTAAAGAAATTGTGGTACATATACACAATGGAATATTATGCAGCTGTCAGGAGAGATGAAGTCAGAAATTTTCCTATACATGGATGTACATGGAATCTATTATGCTGAGTGAAATAAGTCAGAGAGAGGGAGAAAAAATACAGAATGGTCTCACTCATCTATGGGTTTTAAGAAAAATGAAAGACATTCTTGCAATAATAACTTTCAGACACAAAGAGAAAAGAGCTGGAAGTTACAGCTCACCTCATGAAGCTCACCACAAACAGGGTGAGTTTAGTTAGAGAAATAACCACGTTTTGAACTATCCTAATAATGAGAATGTATGAGGGAAATAGAAAGCCTGTCTAGAGTACAGGCGGGGGTTGGGTGGGTAGGAGGGAGATTTGGGACATTGGTGATGGGAATGTTGCACCGGTGATGGGTGGTGTTCTTTACATGACTGAAACCCAAACACAATCATGTATGTAATAAAGTTGTTTAAAAAAATGTAAAAGAAAAAAAGAGTTTCAGAAAGCACATTAAAAAGAGATGTGGTTGGTATTGGAGTGGCAGCCTTCAGACCAACACTACCTATCTCACATCTGGGAGATCAGCAATTTCAGAAGGTGTGAATATAGGGTAAGAGAATTGTGTTTCCTAGATCTCAGATTTCACTAATGAAATGTCTGTTCTCCTCAAGTGTGTAATAGTATTAAGAGATATTTTCTGCCCATTTTCCAAACCCTGCTAGTTAGTCCTGCTAATCCATGAAGGATCACAGGGCTTATTGGTAGATACTATTTTACAAAGCAAAATATAGAGTTTTCCCACTGAAGGTAGCTACATTGGAAGCTAGGTTCTAGAAAATACAACTTTCTAAAACCTTGTTGTGTTACATGTGTTCGCGCACATGCAGACACATACACACACACACATACACAAACCCATGTTCCTAGAAATTTGAATCTTATTCCTCATGCTACAGTAGTTGAATACAAGGTACTATGTGGTGGGAAGAGAAGTTTGGGAACACACATGACAGTGATGAGGCACTATTTCTGGCTCTGTGCTTAAGAGTGACCGTGGCATTGTTTTGTGGCCTATACATGGTGACAATGTTTCAAATCAGGGTAGGCACAAGCAAAGCAAGCAGCTTACCTCTTATGCTTTCTTTCCAGCCCTGAATTAATTTACCAGAAACTGTAGATATCTCGTGTCATTAATATTATCCATATCATCCATGAATGTTTTGTTAATCTTGAAACAAAGTTTTTTAAATGTAGGTTCTCAAAATCATTGAAATATCTGCTTCAGAATAGCAATATGAAAAACACTAGAAGCTCGTCTCTCACAGTCTAAACCAACTTTTCAAACATAATATATATTCATATCCCAAGCTTCTTAAAGTTTGGGCTTCTAGAAGTTCATATAATTAAAATTAAAACTAATAAAGAATTAAAAAATAAACATAAGATCAGAGAGATAGTCAGCAGGTAAGGGATATGCCATGAAGATAGCCAACTTAGGTTCTGTCCCTATCATTGCATTATGGTCTCTTGAGAATCAGGATTAATCCCTAGAACATATAATTGTGGCCCAAATCTCTAAAATAAATTAAGATTATTATTTATTATCACCACTATTTGTATACTTAATTTTTTATAAGGAGTCACACAACTTTCTTGAACTAAAAGGGTCATGAGAGGAAAAGATTAAAAGTGCCTCTTGGACTTAGCTAACATGTTGGATCCAGTTGGTAGATTTGAATTAAAGCCTTGAAATTTGCATTTGTACCAAGCTCCAGGTGATATATTTCATGCTAAAATACAGACCATACATAGTATCTACTTCAGAACATCCAAAGGTAGTGGGATAACATTGTAGTAAAGAACCTGCCTTTCAGGCACAAGCCTGAGAGTTTGAGTCTCATCACTGTACCACTAGACCTGTGAGATCCTGGTGATTCTGTCTGCTCTCTATAGCAAAGTAGCCAAAGTGTGTAAGAGCATAAGAACTAATGTGTGCAACTCCCTGGCAGTGTCACAAGTAAAACTGGTGTAATCACTACAGATAATAGTAATTGGTACTCTTAGTGCAACAAGGGAGGTAGAAAAGAAAAAATAAACCAAAACATCAGGACTATGCATCAGAAGGTAGGAAGTAATGAATAACTTTTCAGATGCTACTGATGTCTGTCCTTTGAACTGTTTTAGATGTGGTCTTATAGTAAATCAGCTGGGGTCTATTTTGAAATGATGTTGCCTAATTATAAATTGTGCTGCTTTTTGATCTACACATATTTAAATCATGCCAGTTTCTGTTAGAGCTAAAGATGTATTATCTGTTTTTGCCAAATTTTCTCCTTCTCCCATATTTAATAGGACCTATTAAATTTGGACTTCATCATCTCTCCCTAATAAAAATTTCCTTTTAAAAATCAAAGTTCCTCAGAAGTCCATGTTTACTAGATACTTTGGAGGCCAATTTAAGTGTGATCTGTGCCTGTCCTTTTTTATTTTTACAGATAAAGAAATAACATTTGGTATGTTTTTCAATTCTGCTATGCATTGAGTAATAAACCTACAGAGGAATTCTGGTAACCTTCAAAGGAAGCATTTGAAATAACTAAGTCATGGGTCCCAGAGCTCAATTCAGTTGTCCTGATGGACCAGACTAGAAGAAACCAAACTAGAGAATGAAGCAGAACTGTGATGAGATTTTGTATACTAGTGTTTCCCAGATACTGGTAGAATCAGAGCCTTATAATCAGAGAAAAGTGATGCTTTGGAGAAAAGCAGACAGTTCATGGAGCAAAAGAATGTTTATATAATATGTATACATGTATATGTATTTTTTCCAAAGAGAAACATTTTTAAGAAATATTAGAGTGGGGGTGGGAGGAAGGATAGTTTTAAGAAAGGACAAACTATAAAATGTAAGGAATGTTAAAATACTCACTTAAAGTTGAGGAACATGTTAAATTATTATTCAGTTATTTTCCAAAACAGCTTCTTATTCTTTAATTCAGGGTTTCAAAACAAATTTTATTTACTGGTGTTTTGAAGTAGAAGTACAAAGTCTAAGACCCTGTTAATTATCATAATAATAATAAGTTTAAAAAAATAAAAAAATGTGTAGTTAGTAGCTGGTAAAGGATAACTAACTGGATAAGATTAAATAAGAAATAAGTAATAAGACTTGCTAGCATTCTGAACTAATTTCTTTTTTTGTTTGTTTGTTTTTGGTTTGGGGGGCCACACCCTATGGCTTTCAGGGATAACTCCTGGCTCTGTGCTCAGAAATTGCTCCTGGCTTAGGAGACCATATGGGATGCCAGGAACAAATCCTCATCTGAGCTGGGTCAGCCACATACAAGGCAAAAGCCCTCCTACTGTGCTACCAATCTGGTACCTATTCCTTATATGCAAATATATTAGTTAAGTTTCTTGATAATGTCCTTTACAATGAATACATAAGAAGTTTTTATTATGATATTTAATTAAGTTCCGAATATCATATTTATGGTAAAATCCAATGTTATAACTGAAAAATAACGTACTAAGTATTATAAAAAATTTTAAAAAGTATTATAAAAATTGTATAGCACAAATATTTATTTGAGCACTCTCAGGATAATATGACTTTTTTGTGTATATAAGGGATAGGTTGGGCCACACCCAGCAGTATATGGGGATATATTTCTAGCTATACTCAGGGACCGTCCACTCCAGTGTATTTGGAGAATAATAGGTAGTGCTATGATCAAACCAGGGTCAACTGAATACACTACAAGCACCTTTACCACAGTACTATTTCTGGAGCTTAAAACTCTGAGAGTTTTAGTTATGTGAGTCCAGGCACCCTTTCTGATTTTTTTTTTAATTTTCTAGTACTTAAACAAATAGTCTTTATCATGGAAAATTAATTAGGAGCTCTTTCCCAGAATTTGAATCCCAACTAATTGATGTAAACCTGCCAAGCAGTGATTGGAAGTTATTCCCTTCTCTTTGTATTTTTGTCTAACCTTTTTAGGAAGGGATCTATTTTGTAAAATTCATAATGCTATGCGGTTCTTTATCTTCTTGATCATTTATCCATTGCTTGATCTTGACATTTATCTCTCAATTTATAACCTCTGTTTTGCCTTCTCTGTACCCATGATATACTTCCAATGGATATTTTTGTGCATATAACTAGCCATTTTATATTGTCAAAAGAACCTTGCTTGTATCATACAAATTAAGCACCTCTATTATAGATTATGTTTAGGTTTGAAACCATATAATGTCATATTTTATGAGTTTTTTCATAAAAATCACTTGGAGGCATGAAATATTATACATTGCATGTTATGTATTCATCAAAATATCTCCTGAAATAAAAACTCCAGAGCAATAAATGCTAATGTTTGAAAAATGAGTAAAAATTAAAATCATTTTAGGGGCCGGAACAGTGGCACAGTGGTAGGGTGTTTGCCTTGCAGGTGACTGACTTAGGACAGATCTCGGTTCAATTCCAGGCATACCAAATAGTTTCCCAAGCCAGGAGCAATTTCTGAGATCATAGTCAGGACTAAGCTCTAAGCGTTACTGGGTGTGGCTCAAAAAAAACCCCAAAAATAATTTTACTAAGTACATATATAAATGATAATATATTGCTGGGGCTGAAAAAATAGTACAGCAGAGAGGGCAACTGCCTTACATGCAGTCAACCTGTGTTTGATTCCAAGCATCCCATATGGTTACTTGAGTACTACCAGGAGTGATTCTTGAGTGCAGGGATAGGAGTAACCTCTGAGTATTGCCAGGTGTTTAAAAAAAAAGTCCTAATATCTATATATGATTTTTTATTTATATGCATTACTTATATAGTCAGAAAAATAAGTCCTTATTGGAAAAAAGTTGATAAAGGTGCTAAATGTCATTTTATTAACAGAATATTAGATGTTAATATTATGTATATGGCAAGATTTATTCTTAAACAAGGATTGAGATTCTTGCCATTTTTGTTTGTTTTGTAACTACACCAGCAGTACTCAGAGCTTATTCCCGTGTTCAGGGAATCACTCACGGTGCTGAAGAGTGAATTCAGGTGGGCTTCATGCAAGGCTAGCATCTAATTTACTGTATTGTCTCTACATCCTTGAGTTGCTATTTTAAAAAATTTATTATGCTTAGTGTGTGGAATCATGTCTATATTAAGGGCAAGTACAAATTAGAAGAGCTAGATTTTTCCCTGTAGAAAATATGAAACAGCTTCCACTCTTCTCAACTTTATTTAGGACCATTTTAAGTTATTTAAATATGATTATATTAAATTAAATCCTTTTGTCATTTTAAATTATTTTCTTTTTGGAATATATAAGATTAAAAAGAAAATAAGAACACCTAATAACATTCTTGTAAACCAGAAGACTCAAGAACTTAAGGACCCAAGGCCATATTTTAAAATGCGATATCAAGGATGATAGTGTCCCCCACTTCCAATTCTTTTTTTTTTTTTTTGAGTATACCCGGCAGTGCTCAGGGGTTACTCCTGGCTCTATATTCAAAAATTACTCCTGGCAGGCTCAGGGGACGATATGGGATGTCAGGATTCGAACCACCATCCTTCTGCATGCAAGGCAAACATCTTACCTCTATGCTGTCTCTCTGGCTCCCCACTTTCAATTCTTATGGAAAGTTTGAAGTCTAGTTTCAGCAGGAACTTGCTTATCTTACAAGCTATGTGCTGTCACAAATAAGAGTTCAATTTTCCCTTAGCTAGTTGACTGACACTGAGGATCAGTGTCAATTCAACCAACAGATTAGTTTAGAATGAACTATATATGACAAAACTACAGACTTCAGATGAAGACTATTTATTGTTTATCTTGAGTATAAAATGGGTTATATTTTCTTGACTTGGTAAAAAAAAAGTGATACTTTATTTTTTCTCTTTGTATAGTTCTTAGATTTCCTGCCATGCACATCCATTATGATTTAGTGAAATTGATTTATGAACAATAAAATTGTTTTCTTCTTATTTTACTTTTGTGTAGAGCTTTTGTGGATTGATTGAAAGATTTTCTGTTTAATTGCATTTCCCTAACAATATGTGAAATACATAACCATATTTTCAGAGTTTAAAGCTATATTAATTATATAGCTGATAGTAAGGAAAGAAAGCATTTAAGCTTCCAAGATCAAGATGTTTGTCAATTTGCTAAAACAATTTTGATTAAATTTTTTAAATATATCCTTTTAAAATAAAGTAAATTTTGTTTTTTTGTTTTAAGGGTCACACCTGGCAGCGCTCAAGGGTTACTCCTGGCTCTAAGCTCAGAAATCTTCCCTGGCAGGCTCTTGGGACCATGTGGGATGCCGGATTTGAACCATCAGCCTTCTGCTTGCAAGGCAAACGCATTACCTCCATGCTATCTCTCCGGCCCCCAAATAAAATAGTTTTAATCTACAATTCATACTTAATGTTTTTGCTATTTTTAATTCTATAGTCTTCAGAAGGATTTGTGTTTATATTTTAATAAATAACCCAATTATATATAATTTGTTCATACCTTTGTGGTAGCCCCACATGCACATTGGAGTTATTTACCATCTGATAAATAATAAGATATATTTTTAGAAAAATCAAATCACTTTGATATTTATTATCTGCTTACTTGTATGTATCCTCATAAAATACATTTTGCAAATATAGTTATATCCAGAAAAGGTCTTGTTTTCAAATTTGACATATTGCAATAATTAGACTGTTACTCCTTGCCTACATGACCTTTAAGATTTTTATAAAAACAATAGTCACAGTGTATTTGTTTCTGAAGGTTTTTTGTTCCATTATGCTCTTAGATTGTTCCAAATGTACTTTATATCACCTACTTGATAGCAGACTTGTTTTCTCCTTAGTGATATGGCTTTGGAAGGACAATGGCCCAAGAATGTCAATGTATCTCCTCGTTTCAAGGTATCTTTTAAAAACAAATAAATAAAAAATAAAAAATAAATTAACCTACTGAAATTTTTTATCAATTCTTTTTCTAAAACAAACTATTTTTTCTTCTTAAATAAATATGAATAAATCAGAGTCCTTTGACATGACAGTAAATCTAAACTATTTTGGTGGTGGTGGTGTTTTTGCTTGTTTGTTTGTTTTTTGTTTTTTGGTCATACCCAGCTCTGCTCAGGGTTTACTCTTTGGCTCTTTTCTCAAGGATCTCTTCTCACAGTGCTCTGGGAACCATCCGGGTACTGGGAAATGGAACCCAGGCCTCAGTTAAAATAAAAAATGAGTTAAGTGACTTAATCAAAGAAAAGTAGCATTTTTCAGTGCAGTAATGATGTGAGATCTCTATTCACTTATATTAATTCTAAAAGTTTTAGTACTTTCATGTACTCTTTTAGGATATGATGTTTGTTTGCTTCTGGCAAAATTTTCTGGTAACAAAGACTTCTCTAAATAGCTGCCTGACTTGGGAAAACCGCTGACCAATATTAGGAAAGAGATGTTGTTCCTAATTGGAACAGACATTGGCCTTTTTCTCATGCAAATTATTACTTTTAACAGTACTTTGAGACATAACTCAGCCAAAGATTGATTCTGATTATATGGTTGCTAGGAAACGCCCATCTCTGGATGTGGATGAAAAGATACTTCTTCACAGAGCAGATATTTTAGAATGATGGATATTAAATTTTAAGATGTTTGAATTAAACATTTTCATAAAATTAAAGATAAAAGGGTTTAGTTCCTTAGGAAGATATAGTTGTTTGAAAAATTACTGGCTTAACTTTTAATCTAAAAACTTTGCATTTTAATATTAAAGCAATGCATTTTTTTATGTGAGAGTGCATCCACAAATGTGAGTGAATATTAATTAGCATGTTGTTACAGTGCAAGAGATTTTAATAACCTAACTGGAAGGGCACCCACATGTCCCTAGAAACTTATAAACTGCAATTCACCAGCTATAACTGATAACCAGATGGATAAGTATAGAGTTAATGTTTTTTTTCAGGGACCAGAATATCAAACTGAATACTTAATTAGTCTATTGAATAACTTTTAGGAACACAAAGCAAAAATAAATCACAGGGTAGTTTTAAGAACTGTGAGGACAGAATAAATTCTTATTAGTAATAAAATGAAAAAAGAGCAAGCTCTGAAACTCTTATTAGACAAATAGAATATGAGTCTACTAAGCCTATTTAGAGTTTTATCAAGTTTTGTTAGCTATTTAAAACTGATTTAGAAATTGGTGCAATGGATACAGTAATAAATTAAACAAAGACAAAGTTATCTTGATAGGAACCAGACCATTTGGCTAAGGGGTAAGAGTAATTTTGGTTTAAAAATTACTCTGGATTTTCTGTAGAAGATAAGCATTATTATGAAATTTATACTGATAAATATTTATTATTTATTCTGAATAGATAGGTGAGTGAAATATCTTCGTTCAGAGACCTTAAAATTTTTTGGGGATTAAAAAGGCAGTTTACAAGTATGACAGAATTCTATAATTTTGTAAAATAGTTTTGGGAGTATATGTGCTCATGCATAAGTGTGTGTTTGTAAGCAATTATATTATTCAAGCATTTTTTTTTGGTTTGTTGGCTACACCCAGTGATGCTCAGAGGTTAATCATGGCTATGTGCTCAGAAATTACTCCTGGTTTGAGGACCATATGGGACACTGGGGGATCGGACTGCAGTCTGTCCTAGGCTACTGCGTGCAAGGCGGATGCCTTACCACTTGTGCCACTGCTCTGGCCCTGATTCAAGCATGTTATTCTTGAGTCCTCCATATTTTCTTTTTTTTCTTTTCTTTTTGTTTCTGGGTCACACCTGGCAGCGCTCAGGGGTTACTCCTGTTTCTATGCTCAGAAATTGCTCCTGGCAGGCTCGGGGGACCATATGGGATGCCAGGATTCAAACCACCATTCTTCTGCATGCAAGGCAAACTCTTTACCTCCATGCTATCTCTCCAACCCCAAATCCTCCATATTTCCTTTTAATCGTATCTAGGCTAGACATTAAATAGACTATTAAAATATGTTACAAAGTTTGATTCATATATTTGAAGCAATTATTTTGAAATACAGTAAACATGTTTGATTTTCATATCTATGACATTTCTTATATAACAGAGAACTTCAGATGCACACATACATCTTTGTAAGCAGATAATTTTTAAATGAATTATAATCTACAAAACATATTTCCATAATGAGAAAGGAGCCAAAGTGAGGATTTATTTATACATTTTATTTGCTTGTTTTTGGGTCACATCTTGAGGTGCTCAGGAATTACTTCTGTCTTTGTGCTCAGGACCCTTATTGGAATGGTTCAGTTGAATCTATGAAGTGCCAAGAATAAAACTTAAATAGGGCTGAAATGGGACATGTTCCTTACCCTCTGTTCTATTTTTCTGCTACTAATATTTAGCCATATTAATAGAAATGATAAGTACATTTGATTGAAAGTCAGTGCAGTATTATAGTTTAAATTTTGGTTCCAAATTTATTAAAAGTAATTTAAATCATTATCTAAAATTTAGAGATTTTGTCATTTGTAAAATACTTCTCTTTTAAATATTCAATCTCCTTATATGAAAGTTGGGTAATTAGATTTCTCTTTTAGAATTTTCATAGTTTTAATGAAAATAAACTTAAAATATTTATATTTTATCACATGAAAAACACTTAATAACTTCTAATTATAAAATTTATTTATAAAAGCATCAACTAAGCAGAAAGCTATTTGCAAAATTGTACTTATTATATATCTGATGGCATTCATTTTTCAAAAAGCATGTTTTTCAATTATAACTTGGAACATTTTAGCTCCATTAGTATTTTGAATTCATAAGTTATCTTCATATTCTTACATATTAAGTTACATTTACTATAAAAAATTGCTAAGAAACCAAAAAAGTTTCTTCTTTTAAATTCAAATTTTAGAGAATATAGAAACTTTGACAATATCAGAAACTTATCTACATGTATGAGTTGAATCAAGGTATAATTTGTACTCTCTCTTTTCCAGTGTCTTGTTAAGCTGTAATTTTCTTTTAAACAGAATCATTTATGAGGAAAATAAGTTATTAATGGTCACATTATATTTATATTATAAACAATTAAGATGATAGTTTATATACATTTTGTACTGTTTCTGTGTGTATTTAGAATAAATGCTAGTGAAATAACTGAAAATTTTACAACTAGATATAACTAGATAACATAGGCTTTGGAAAAGTTAATTATTTCAAATTAAAAATTTTAAATTTGCTTTCATTTTTTTAGTTTTCTAATGCTTCCAGGAAATTGCAAGGTGTGGAAGAATGAAATGGAATTTACTAAGTGAAAATGTTTATTCAGAACCAATATTGACATATAATAGTTCTGCCATATTTTATAGCATTGCTGAAGTCACATCAATTATCCATATTTATTAAATCACTTCTTCAATGACAAGTGATATTTATTGGAATCTAACGGGGGAGAAAAGATGAGCTTATCTGCCATTTATCAGAGCTTGTTAGATTCCATCAGCTTAGTTCTCCACATAAATTCAAAATTGGGTTAGAATTAGAGGGTGTTTATTTGCCACCTATCTTTGTGACAGAGGAAATAGTGTGGAATACCACAAAACAGAGAAATATTTTAGATCATGGATAGCTTTATAAATTCACTGAATAGAGTGGGTGGAGCGGTGGTGCAGCGGTAAGGCATTTGCCATGCACGTGGCTGACCTAGGACAGACATTGGTTCGATCCCTGGTGTCCCATATGGTTTCCCAAGCCAGGAATGATTTCTGAGTTCATAGCCCCCAAATGTCACTGGGTGTGGCCCCAAAACAAAAAATAAATAAAAATAAATTCACTGAATAGAGAAAAAGAATAAAAGGGATGGGCAAGATGAGGTTTAGACAGTATCACAATGAAAATATGTTCCAGAAAAAATATAGCACTATTGTCAAATTTCTTTTGATACTCATAAATATCAATAAAGATGTTCAGAAAAAATAATAATTAACACAGTCTTAAGTCCTTCATAAGTGTTAGCTCTGATAAGAAAGTATAGCTTCTAACTTTCCATAGGTGATTGTTTTTTCAATAGCTTGACTAATAGGAAAGATCTCAAGAATTTGTAGTTATTTCTCTAGATTAGTATTTCAAAATCTATTTTTATCTCAATATTTAGGGGTTTTTTTTAACATTTTGTGGAATTTTTTACTTGCTTTTTTATGCAAAAGATATTTAATTTGTTGTCCTACTGGCTTATTTTTATTGTGTTATTTCATGCTTCAGATCTCATATACTACAAATAATTGCTAAAGTCCATTTCAAGTAAATAACCAAAGTGTTTTGGATATGTTGCAACTCAATAGCAAAAAAAAAAAACCAACAATAATATATGGGAAAATAACCCAATTAAGAATGGACAATGAGGAGTTGTAGAAATAGTACAGTAGTTAAATTGCTTGTCTTGAAAACACAAACCTGGGTTTGATTCCTGACACTGCATATGGTTCTCCGGTTATAGCAAGGAGAGGTATCTGATATACATCATGGCAAAAGCCGTTGCACAAGCAGGTATTGCCCAACCACCAGTCCCTAGTTCAAATACAGTGTGGGAAATGAGGACTAGAAAGACAATATAGGTTGTTGAGGCACTTGTTTTACATACATTGATCATTGTTTGATTCTTAAACTCCAAATGTAGCCTCAAAATAAACCAAGAGCAATAAAATTAAACAATATTTTCAAAAAGAGTACACATGTAGTCCAAAAATACTCATTAAAGAAATGTAAATAAAAACAATGTTATATTTTAGAGATTTTGCTGTTTATATACCTATTATTAGTCTGGAACAATAGTTCAATCGGTAAGGAACTTAACTTGCAAATGGACAACTAGGTTTGATGGCACCGTATATTGTCCTCCAAGCTTTACAGGCATGATCTCCCAGCCAATGGCAAATATTATTTTCAATAGAGGTAGACTAAAAAAACTTTCCTCTAAAATCTAGTACAAGACAAAGCTGCCCCTTTTCACCACTCCTATTCAACATAGTAGTACTGGAAGTTCTTGCCATATCTATTATGCAAGAAAAAGATGTCAAGGGAATCCAGATAGGAAAGGAAGAAGTCAAGCTCTCACTGTTTGCAGATGACATGATTCTATACTTAGAAAACCCTAAAGACTCTACCAAAAAGCTTCTAGAAACAAAAGATTCATACAGCAATGTGGCAGAGTACAAAATTAACACACAAAAATTAATGGCCTTTTTATACACCAATACTGATAGGGAAGAAATGGACATCAAGAAAACAATCCCATTTACGTTAGTGCCACACAAACTCAAATATCTTGGAGTCAACTTGACAAAAGATGTGAAGGACCTATACAAAGAAAACTATAAAACTCTGCTCCAAGAAATAAGACACAGAGAAATGGAAACACATACCCTGTTTATGGATTGACAGGATTAACATTATTAAAATGGCAATACCCCCCAAAGCATTGAACAGATTGAATTCTATCCCTCTAAAGGAGGGATTTTTTAAAGAAGTGGAAGAAACACTTCTGAAATTCATTTGGAACAATAAACACCCATGAATAGCTAAAGCAAACCTTGGGAAAAGAAGTATGGAAGGCAATACTTTCCCCAATTTTAAACTGTATTACAAAGCAATAGTTATCAAAACAGCATGGTATTGGAATAAAGACAAACGGTCAGATCATTGGAATAGGCTTGAGTATTAAGAAAATGCTCTCCAGACAATCACCTAGTTTTTGATAAGGGAGCAAGAAATTCTAAATGGAGCAAGGAAATCCTCTTCAACAGGGGTTTTGGCATAACTGGCTAGCCAATTGCAAAAACGTGAACTTAGACCCCCAGCTAATATCATGTACAATGGTAAAATTCAAATGGATTAAAGACCTTGATATCAGACCTGAAACCATAAGGTATATAGAACAACATGTAGGTAAGACACTCCAGGACATTGAGACTAAAGATATCTTTAAGGAGGAAACAACCCTCTCCAAACAAGTGGAAGTGGAGATAAACAGATGGATTATATTAAGCTGAGAAACTTCTGCACCTCAAAGGAAATAGTGCCCAGGATACAAGAGCCACCCACTGAGTGGGATAAACTATTCACCCAATACCTAACAGATAAGGGGCTAATCTCCAAAATATACAAGGCATTGAGGTAATTTTACAAGAAAAAAAAACATCTAATTCTATCAGTAAATGGGGAGAAGAAATGAATGGACACTTTCCCAAAGAGGAAATACAAATGACCAAAAGGCAGATGAAAAAAAAGATCCACATAACTAATTATGAGGAAGATGCAAATCAAAACAACTATGAGGTACTATCTCATGCCACAGATATTGGCACACATCACAAAGAATGAGAACAAGCAGTGCTGGTGGGGATGTGGAGAGAAAGGAACTCTTATCCACTGCTGGTGGGAATGCCGTCTAGTCCAGCCTTTATGGAAAACTATATGGAGATTCCTCCTAAAACTGGAAATTGAGCTCCCATACAATTCAGCTATACTATTCCTAGGAATATACCCTAGGTACACAAAAATACAATACAAAAATCCTTTCTTCACACCGATATTCATCGCAGTGCTATTTACAATAGCCAGACTCTGGAAACAACCAAGTTGCCCTTCAACAGATGAATGGCTAAAGAAACCGTGGTACATAAACACTGCAGAATATTATGCAGCCATAGGAGAGATGAAGTCATGAAATTTTCCTATATACATGGAATCTATTATGCTGAGTGAAATAAATCAGAGGGAGAGATATAGATGCAGAATAGTCTCACTCATCTATTAGTTTTAATAAAAATGAAAGATATTTTTTCAATAATTCTCAGACTCAAAAGAGAGGAGGGCTGGAAGGTCTAGCTCACGAAATGGAGCTCACCACAAAAGTGATGAGTGCAGTTAGAGAAATAACTACATTCAGAGTTATCATAACAAAGTGAATGAATGAATGAATGAATGAATGAATGAGGGAATTAGAAAGCCTGTCTATAGGTGGGGATGGGGTGGGAAATAGAAAGATTTAGGACCTTGGTGATGGGAATGTTGCAACCCAACTATTATCATATTTGTAATCAAGGTGTTTAAATAATGATATTAATTTTAAAAAAAGAAGAGAATAAACAGTATGGCAACCTTTTGGCATTGGAGTACAAAACAAATGATCAAAATTTGTAGAAGGTGGAGAATAAAATTTGTAGAAGGTGGAGAATAAAGTTTATGGTAGAAGTTATGTTGGGGCAGTGGTAAAGTATCATAGGCATTTTGGTGGTGGTTGGGTTTAATTATTTTAGATTAAAAATCAGAAGCTTAAATACCATTGTAACTACATGAAACAATGTAAATAAAAATAATTAAGAATAAATATGCAGGGGCCCAAGCAATAACACAGTGGTAGGGCTTTTGCCTTGCTTATGGCCCTCTCAGTACAGGCCTGGGATTGATTCCAGGCATTTTATATGGTCCTGGAACCTGCCAGGAGCGATTTAAAGAGCTCAGAGACATGAGTAATCCCTGAGTGTCCCTGGGTGTGCACCCCCAAAGTAAAAAGATGCATAAGAAGCAGACAGTGACACTGCATTTTTATTTTGACTTTTATCCTTTGTTACCCTTAACAATTAGCTACATTTACATTTAGAAAATAAATATAATAAAGAAAACGACTGCTTGAACTACTAAAGCAATAAAATATGAGTTATTGAAGATGAAGTCTGTGATGTAGCATCCCAGTCAAGTTAGTGACCAGAACAGGGAAGAACCACTTAGCATGGGCAGGAGAGCAGAGGAGCTTGTATGGAATAAACACTCAGAGAGCAATTTCAGGAGATTACTCTTTTACTTTAGGTGGCGGTGGGATATGCTCAGCCAATTAGGTTCGAGGGATTTCAACCATTCAGCTTCAAAGGATTTCCCACGTGTGGGAAATTTAAATGAAAGGAAGGAAGGTTATTACTGGTCACAAGACTTTCAGGTGACATGTATGTGCAGTGTTTTGATGCCTATGGAGAAAGTAGGGTGTGAACTCTGTGTGTTTAGGGGAGAGCAGGAGGTGGGCTCTACTATTTAGTGGAGTAGGGGAAAGCAGGGTGTGTGCTCTGCTTTCAGGATGCCAGTTTATGCCATTCTAATAAGTGTTCATCTCCCCCATCAGCAGGTGACCTCTCCTGCAGAGTTGCCTGATGAGGCTCCTTTCAGGGGCCTGGTGAAAGCCGGGTTTCTGGGGGCCCATCACTGGTCTCCCTTAGCGACAGCCTTACTGTACATTCCCAAACCCAGCTACAAATTACTAACATTTATTAATGCATTTTTTAACTTAAAATATATACAAAAGTAAAATATGAAATAAAAAATTGAAAAGTATAAAAGAAAATTATATACATATTTTCATATAAATTGATTTTAATTTAATATATAAAAACATCTCTGTCACAAAGACCATGTACGTTAATGCATTTTATAGAGTGAATTTTATTTCACTATGAGGGACAATTGTTTTTAAGAGTCTACTGAAAATGGAAAGTTTGATTAAAAGTACATCTATCTATGGTACAATAGAATCAGCATTAGTAAAATAACAGGAAATTAATTGTATGTGCAGCTAAATTTTAAATTATTCAGTAAAATAGATTCTTTTTCAATGCATTTTTTTTTTTTTTTGGTTTTTGGGTCACACCTGGCACCGCTCAGGAGTTACTCCTGGCTCCATGCTCAGAAATCGCTCCTGGCAGGCTCGGGGAACCATATGGGACGCCGGGATTCGAACCTATGACCTTCTGCATGAAAGGCAAACTCCTTCTCCTCCATGCTATCTCTCCGGCCCTTAAATGTATTTTTATTTTGACACAATTGATACTTTTGCAATATCATACACACCCATCTTTTAATAAATAACATAATTATGTCCTAATAATGGTATGCATACTGTGTTAATAATTTTGTTTTGTTCCCATAATTTTAATAGTAATCAAGATTTTAATAATTTGTATTTATTCTTGTCTGTTTGTTTGTTTTTGGTGTTTGGGTCACACCCAGCAGCGCTCAGGGGCTATCTTAGCTCTGTGCTTAGAAATTGCCCCTGGCAGGCACAGGGACCATATGGGATACCAGGATTCGAACCAACATCCTTCTGCATGCAAGGCAAATGTCCTACCTGTATGATCTCTTCGGCACCATTTGTATTTATTCTTATACTATTTTTTTCAATACAGGAAATAGTCTCACATAACAATGTCTCGTTTATCTTTTTATTTCTGCCTTCCATAAGAGAATGCCTAGATAACTGTTTCCCAAGTATTCCATCAATCTCTAAGCATGTTCTTTGGTTTCTTTTTTTTTTAAATGAATAATTAAAATAGTTTTTAATTTTAGTTATTAATGATTCACAATTCTGTTTGGCTGCAACATAATAATGTGTAATGAGAGTGGTGTTAATAAATATGCTTAATTATATTTGATAATTTACTACTCATACAGCTGTTTGAAAGTATCAATTTAAGGTTAGCTTTCCTTAATCCATGCTTTTAATGGTATCACAGCTGAAAATAGTAACTCCCAAAGATCCATAAATTTAAATGAAAGAAGCAGTTTCATTGTTGGTCTCACTTTCAAATTATGATAGTTATTTTTCAAAACTACCTACCCATTATGCAAAACTTTTTGTTTTAATTTATCTCACATGTTTACAACTTCCCTGCTGTCAGTTGCTGGTTTCTTATTTTTATAGAAATTTGAAGCATGTAATACAGTTTATTTAGATATTGCTCACATTGTTATACAAATAAAATCACTATTTTTTTTTTGATTTTTGGGTTTTGTGTCACACCCAGCAGTGCTTAGAGGTTACTCCTGGCTCTATGCTCAGAAATTGCTCCTGGCAGGCTTGGGGGACCACCTGGGATGCCGGGATTCAAACCACTGTCCTCCTGCATGCAAGGCAAATGCCTTACCTCTATGCTATCTCTCCGCCCCATAATCACTATTCTTATTTTAAAACATCTTCATCACTATTGAAAAGAAACTTTGTGTCTATTAAACAGTACTAAATACCATATATTCTGCCAGACACTAATAATCAATAGCCTTTGATATTACCTAAAGGTTTATAAATAATCATGATACTTACTTTATAATAGGAGATAAAGGGTTTCATGATTATTCGTTGTCACTTTGTTTTCCATATATATATTTTGGTGTTTTGGGTAACACCCGGCGATGCTCAGAGATTACTCTTGGCTATGCGCTCAGAAATCACTCCTAACGTGCGGGACCATATGGAACGATGGGGATCGCTCCAGCTCTGTCCTGGGTCAGCCACCAGCAAGGAAAATGCCCTACCTCTGGCCCCATATATTATTAATAATAATTTCTTTATTTAAGTACTGTGGTTACAAAAATGTTTGTAGATAGTCATCAAACAAACACCAACCTTCACCAGTGTAACTTTCCCACCATCAATGTTCCCTACTTCTCCCCCACCCCTTTCCCACACACACACCTATCTTTGAGACAGGCATCTATTTCTCTCGCACTATCATTGTCATGGTAGTTGTTAGTGGAATTGTTTGTCTAACTGTGCTTGTGATTCTTTGTGGTAAGCTTGATATCATGAGCTGGTCTTTCCAGCCCTGATCTCTATTTTATCTGTGTATTATTACTAAACTGTCTTTTTTTTTTAAGTTTTACAGATGAATAAAACTATTCTATCTCTCTCCCCATGACTCATTTCATTCGGCATAATAGTCTCCATGTCCATCCATATATAGGCAAATTTTATAAATTAATTTTTTTCTAACAGCTGCATAGTATTCCATTGTGTAGATGTACTAGGTTTCATTAGCCACTCATATGTTGTCGGGCAGTAGTGTTGTTTCCAGATTCTGACTATTGTAAATGATGCTGCAATAAACATAGGAGGTCCAGTTGTTCTTATTTGTTTTCCTATTACAGTAGATATACTTGAGCTGTGCTCAAGTTGGGACAGATCACTATGAACAGTAAGTGGGAGATAAAGCAATATGCATATAACCCTTCATTAACAACAAGGCAAAGCCTAATGTCTAAAAATTAAAAAAAGAAGAGAGAGATAGAGATAAAGAAAGAGAGAGAGGAATAAAATGCCTGCCTCAGAGGCAGGCAGAGGGAACAGTGGAAAGGAAACCAGGGACATTGATGGTGGGAAATGTTCTTGGGTTTAAGGTGGTATATATTGTAGAACAGAAACTCAATACTAGACAACTTTGTAATCTGTGATTAAATAAACAAAATTTACTTCTTATTTAAGTACTTCATTGATATTTTAATGTGCATATTTATATTAGCACTGAATAAATATCTTACCATGAATACCGTTATTGATTAAATATTTACCTAAAATAAAATTTGAAGTCTTCTTTTGTATAATGTAAATATTATATTCCAGTCCTTTTTTCACTACTATTTTTTCAGTAAGATTGCTTTCAAATGTTTTATTTAAACTTGTGCTTATTTTTATAGTTTAGCTTATCTAGTATACAAAGCAGAATGTTAGGTTTAATTTCTTATCTTTCCATCCTCTTTGTGCCTAAAGTAGAAAGATTATCTAAATGAATAATTTTGAATCTATCATTTTATGTTTTGAGTATTTATTCCTTGGACTTCATTAATTTTCTCCTTTTGTATTTGGTAGTTTACTGATTGTGTCCTCTAATTCTGTTTGCTTTACAGTGGTCAGGCTTTTTCACTCTAAAGATCTGAGTGCTTTCTTAAGTTCAAAGCAAGTGAGCCTCAGGTTTATTGTATAAGAACCTATTATTCGTATAAGAACCTATTATTTTTCTGCTCCATGTCCCAATTTAATGTTTTTAATATTTTATTATTATATTCTAGAAAGTTTTTTGAGCCTATTCAGTATTTGTTGAAAACTGGATTGAGTGCTGTGAATTTCTTTAGCTGATGTTTCTAAAGATCCTCATCACTTCTTGGAAATTTATGTTAATCTAGGAGAGTTTTCTTATTAAATGTTTATTTTATCCAATGTATTTGCAGTATCTGATTGTAGAATTTCCACATGGTAGGTCTGTTATGAATCCTCTGGAGGTTCCTCATTTTTTATCATATTAGTTCAGGATTCTTTTTTTTTTTTATTTTTGTTACTTTAGTTATAGTGTGTCTGAATCTAGATGGCTTTAATTCGTTTGGAACTCTTGAGTGCTTTGAATCTGTATATATGATTCAGTCTTTGTATTGGGGAAATATCTCTGCTATAGTTTCTTCAAACAATAGTTCTTCTTAATTCTCTCCTGTTCATTGATATTTTTTAATTTAGATATTCTTTCATTTTTTTGAAACAGTCCCAGAGGTCTCTGGTATCTTATCTTTTCAATTAAGTTTTTCTCCTGTTTCCTGTTCCTTATTTTTGGCTTCGTGTTCATAATCCTCAAGAACACGAATTTACTTCTTATCTTCTGTTGTTCTGCCTGTATGCCTCTCATTTTCTTCCCATTTTAGGTACCATGTTCTATCGATTTCTGAATGTAATTTTCCTATATTCTCTTCATACTTTCTCTTTCAACATACTTTGTTGAAGGCTTCTCTATAGCACTTTCATCAGGTAATTGAACAATCTTACCATTGTCACTATGAAACATTCATCTGAGAGGTTAGAGAGCGCTTAGCTACTTGAATTTTCCAAGTTTTTGTCTATTCATTGATTTGAAATCTTCCTCTTCATTATGACTAATGTGCTGTGAATGCTGAGATAAGAATCTGGTTATGTACAAATTTGGGTGCTTATTTATGGTTCAAATTCATCAATTCTACTCAGAGGCTGAACTGCAAGTTTATGTGCTTTCTACTACAGCTGAAACTGCAGCTATAGACTTACATTGCCCAGTTATATTCCTAGTTCTCAGTAAAACATAAGTCCTTGAGTTTGTTAGTTATGTACAACAGAGACAGCCTACTTTGAAACAAGTCTACTGTCTGAATCTGGGTGAATGCCTGTACTCATAAGCTATTCCTTGGACCATGAAATGGCTTTGTCTTCCCCAGAACAAGACAGCTGTCTGTCAGCCAAGTATGTGGAATTTTGTCAGTTTGTGTCTTTGTAATGTATATTTTTTATGTGTCTAACTACAAGTGCTGACTTGAAGTTTTTCAAGGTCCAGTTTCAGCCTTCTGACATATACCTGTGGGTATTTTTATTTATTCTTCTTATATTTTTAGTTTGTAGGGATGTCATACCCAGTGTTATTCAGTAGTAACTCCTGGTTCTGAATTCAGGAATCTCTCCTGGTGGTGTTCAGAGGATCATATAAGTGCTACTGCTCAAAACTGGGACAGCTGTGTTCAAGGCCCTTCCCACTGTACTATATTTCCAGCCCCTCTTACATATTTTTAAAGAGGAAAGTTGTTAGAAATAGGTTAATGTATTGATAAGAATGGGCATAATATGTTTACTATAAGATAGTATTTGGAAATACTAAAACTACTAAAAATCTAATTTTGAAAATAAATATTTCCAAGATTGTATCTAAATATATGGTGTTTGCACCTTTTATAAAAATGGAAGACAATGAAATAGTATTTTGCACATCTTTATTAATGCTCCAGTAATTATTTTGTAATTAATTAACAAAAACATTAAATTTGTGACAATCATTTTACTATTTTTTTACTATGTTTTCTATGTTATCTATGTTTTCTCCTTACTTTCTTGTAATTGGTCATTTATTGAAAGAAAGCTATTTTTTTTAAAACATAAACTTTACTTAACTGTCTGAGACAACTGCCAGAGATGGGCCTAGGCTGCCGAGATCTGCGGGAGTCTTAGTTTTTTAGAGGCCAAGAAGGCAGCACTCTGGCTACTTAAAGCCTTTTTAATAGTGGATTCCCAGGGTCAATGAAAAATCACTAGGCTGGAAAAGGGAGAAAGAGGGGGAGAGAGCTGGGTTTGGGATCAGGGAAACGTCAGATTGAGGGCCAAATAAAATTATCACAGACTCTCAGCATTTCTTTCTTTCTTTTTCTTTCTTTTCTTTCTTTTCTTCCTTCCTTCCTTCCTTCCTTCCTTCCTTCCTTCCTTCCTTCCTTCCTTCCTTCCTTTCTCTTTCTTCTTTCTTTCTTTCTTTCTTTCTTTCTTTCTTCTTTCTTTCTTTCTTCTTTCTTTCTTTTTTTCTTTCTTTTTTCTTCTTTCTTTCTTTTCTCTTTTCTTTCTTTCTTTCTCTTTTCTTTCTTTCTTTCGTTCTTTTTTCTTTCTCTCTCATTCGTTCTTTCTTCTTTATTTCTTTTTTACTTTCTTTCTCTTTCTTTCTCTCCTTCCTTCTTTTTTTCTTTCTCTTTCTTTCTCTCTATTTTTTCTTTCATTCATTCTTTCTTCTTTCTCTCTCATTCTTCCTTCCTCTTTCCTTCCTTCCTTCCTTCCTTCCTTCCTTCCTTCCTTCCTTCCTTCCTTCCTACTTTCTTTATCTTCTTTGTTATTGTTTTTTATGACAGCACAGGTTTTGAGCACTGCCATTTCTCAAGTTGATTTGGCTGTTATAATTATGTACTATAAAATAACTGCTAGGATTTGTGTTTGATTCATTGTTTTATGTTATGTAGTGATCAACTGCCTGTACAACTTGGTTCTGCAGTTATTTTCATAGACATTTTTTATTGTTTATTCTAAAGTGTGCTTTATTTCCTTCTGTCTATCCCCATTCATACTCTTTAAGCACTTAAGAGTCTAATGAGTTAAACTCCAACATACACATTAGCTGCTGCAAACATTAATATACCAACACTCACAATCAAAGCCATATCTGTAAACCTGTATTAGGAAATGCTGATTTCAAGGACTAAATGGAACTGTCCTATTTTCTAGAGGCATTTGCTTTTGATGAGAGCCTGAGTGTAAATTCTGTGCAAAATACAGACAGCTATTATGCAGTTAATTATGCACAAAGTAAACATGTACAACTGCAAACAGCAAATGCCACCTAATAATGGATAACTCCAGATTTATGGTATGCATGTCCAATCTGTAAAGGCTTCTACTCATGAATCTAAAATGAATGGAACATTACCTAAATGATCCAGAATGAAGGATTTAATACATTGCTCTACCCTTATTGCTACTTATTTCTTGTCAGCAGATTTTTCATTCTGCCTTAATTTATTGTACATAAACACTATGCAAATGTTTGGGTCATATTTAAAAACATATGGCTTATGCTTATGATTACTGGTTAGGCATTTTATTACAAATTACTTGTTAAGCAAATCACTTTCTTAATTACACAGGTCAACATATAATCACTATGCTCACATGTACTTGTTATATAAAGCTCTACTAAGTAAATATAATATGCATAATTTAGGACATATTTTTATATATTTTCCAACATGTATGCCAGGCTTAGTTTCTTTATTTTCATCAATGAAAATGTTGCTTCTTTTATAATATATTTTAATGGGTGTTGTTTTAAAGTTTTATACAAATAAAATGCTCCCTTGATAGTTTTATAAACCTATGCTCCTATTATAATTAAAATATACTAAATAAAATAAACATGTTATTAATTTACATATTTGCTACATATGTGTTCTATTTTACCTCTAGAAGTTAATATGCTAGATGTTCATATCTTCAAAAAGTTGATATAAACTTATTGACAATTTTTAATGAACTAGATTAATATTGCAAAGTTAAGAGAAAATAAAAGCGCTGAAGATAAAATTTTAAAATTTTACAAATTCATGCTGAAAGACATGTTAACCACTTTAATAAAATTAGAGTAAAAGTTAATTTAAATTATTTTAAATAATAAAAAGGTAAGAAGCATAGTTGCTCAAAGTTATAAAAGAAATTTAAAAATACTGTATATCCTTTTAGAAAATGTTCTGGTAAAAAAAAGTCCTAGAAGGTTCAAGATTTTGGTTCACTACTTGAAACAAATGTACATGTTAGTCTGTTTGTAAAAGGAAATGTTAAATGTAGTGTGAGGTGGGGCCAGAAGATGGTGCAAGCAGTAAGGTGTCTGTCTGCCTTGCGGCACTATCTTTGGATAGACGTTCCATCCCCTGGTATCCCATATGGCCCCCCAAGTTTGGAGCTATTTCTGAGCACATAGTCAGGAGTAACCCTAAGTGTCACCGGGTGTGGCCCAAAAAGTAGTGTGAGGAAAGATACGTAGACACTGTGTATTTACACCCAGTATAACTATGAATATGAAGCCACAGTAAAAGGTTTATTCATTTTAAAAGTCACAAGCAGTTCCAGAAAAAATAATACAGCAGTTAAGACACTTGTTTTGCATGCAGCTGACTGGGGTTCAATATCTGGCATCCCATATTGTCCCCTGAACCCACCACAAATCAGGGAATCAGCTTTTGATCGGTTCCTGGTGTGGATGAATGCAATGACTAGAAAACAAACAACAAATAAAAGAGGAATTCATTCATCTGAACTATTTTCCATGAGCATTTCTCAGCAGACTGATAGGTATGAGGCAAAGGGTGGTGGGGAGACTTTGATGGAGAAAGTACACACTGGTGAAAAGATCAATGTTGAATCATTGTGTACCTGAAACCCAGTCATGCATAACTTTGTACTTTCACAGTGACTAAAATTTAAAAATAGAAAAATGTAATAAAAAGTTCCAAACAATATTATCATAAATAATAATGACATGTTATAGGATGACCCATATTCAGAACTTCAATTAAAATAGGGGCCGGGCGGTGGCGCTAAAGGTAAGGTGCCTGCCTTGCCTGCGCTAGCCTTGGACGGACCGAGGTTCGATTCCCTGGTGTCCCATATGGTCCCCCAAGCCAGGAGCAACTTCTGAGCACATAGCCAGGAGTAACCCCTGAGTGTTACCGGGTGTGGCCCAAAAACCAAAAAAACCAAAAAAAAAAAAAAAAAAAAAAAAAAAAAACAAACAAACAAAAAAAACCAAAAACAACAACAACAACAAAAAAATAAAATAAAATGAATCGAGTAAAAGCTATTTTTTAGGTATTATAATACAAACAACAACACATTTTTGCTATGCAGAGTGAACCGTATAAGCTGTTTCTATAAATCTGGAAGTGTTTCATAATTTAAATAACTATATAACTCAGATTGTTGTGAAGACACTTATATGGGTATTATCATTTTAGGTCATTCATTCATAACAAATTGATTCTAGTAGAAGAGTTAGCTAGATAATGACTTTCCTCTGAGCACTCACAGATAAGGCATGCATATATAGAAGAGATTAAAATATTTAAAACAGTTAAATAATTGAGAATGGTAGGGCAGAGATTCTGTGGGTTATAGGTAAAGATTACACATTTTCTTGTATCAAGAGATTTATAGAATCACCGTAAGACAAGTGTTTCATTTGCTTTGAAAAAAGAAGTTAAATATTGGGTTGTACTGTACATTCTCTTTAAAAACTTCATAGAAAAAAGGCAGACAATAGATTTAAGTTCTAATTAAAATCATTTTTGTTATTTCCTTTCTTATGGAACATGAACACTGAAGTGATTTTGCATGGAAGGTCAAACCATCAATTCAATTACAATATTTGTTAAGTTTCAATTTCTATTTATTTTTTATAATTATCTTTATTTAAACACCGTGATTACAAATATGATTATAGTTGTATGATTATAGTCATGTAAAGAACACCAGTGCAACATTCCCACCACCAATTTCCCAGATCTCCCTCCTCCCCACCCCCCCACACCTGTACTCGTAGGCTTTCTACTTCCTTCATTCATTCACATTGTTATGATAGTTTTCAGTGTAGTCATCTCTCTATGTGATGAGCTTCATCTCATGAGCTGTACCTACCAGCCTTCATCTCTCTTGTCTCTGAGATACTATTAAAAATGTCTTTCATTTTTCTTAAAGCCCATAGATGAGTGAAACCATTCTGCATCTTTCTCTCTCCCTCTGACTTACTTCACTCAGCATAATAAATTCCATGTACATCCATGTATAGGAAAATTTCATGACTTCATCTCTCCTAACGGCTGCATAGTATTCCATTGTGTATATGTACCACAGTTTCTTTAGCCACTAATCTGTTGAAGAGCATCTTGGTTGTTTCCAGAGTCTGGCTATTGTAAATAGCGCTGCAATGAATATAGGTGTAAGAAATGGATTTTTGTATTGTATTTTTGTGTTCCTTGGGTATATTTCTAGGAGTGGTATAGCTGGATAGTATAGAAGCTCAATTTTCAGTTTGTGAAGGGATCTCCATATCACTTTCCATAAAGGTTGTACTAGACGGCATTCCCACCAGCAGTGAAAAACAGTTCCTTTCTCTCCACATCCCCGCCAGCACTGCTTGTTTTCCTTTTTCAATTTCTATTTAAAATGTATAGCTTTTCTCTTTTTTCTTCCTCAGTTAATTATTCCCTTGCTACTTTACTCTATTAATATATCAGCTTTTTGTTTATATGATTTTATTTTGTTGGTTAAAAGGAGTTCTGTTATTACTATATACTCAAATATTTTTTCTGGCTTGATTGCACTGCATATTTGTTTATTCTAAAAATCAATAGCTATATTCAAAAAGTGTTTGTGGTCAAAAAGATTGGAATGCATTAAAAATGAGCCTGAACTTTAAGGCAAAAATAGCCACAAAGCCTTTTTATTGTATTTATTTAAAAAGGACTCATTATTCATTGGAATTATGGAATTTGAGTATGGAAAAGAATGAAGGTAAAGATGGATTAATAAGTAGAAAATATAAATTGCAAATAATTTTGGAGAAGCCAATTTTGGAATTTGTTAGCTTGCTAACTTGTTAAAATTTGCATTATAAAATTGTTTCAATTGTTAACAGTTAATTGAAATTGATGTTGAAGTCAATATTGTCTTATATTTCACATAATAATAAAGAATCTTATAGTTGGGGCTGGAGAGACAGCACAGAGATAAGGTGTTTGCCCAGATGCAGGACTGTGGTTCAAATCCCGCATCCCATATGGTCCCCCAAGCCTGCCAGGAGCGATTTCTGAGTGTAGAGCCAGGAGTAACCCCTGAGCGCTGCCGGGTGTGACACAAAACAAAACAAAACAAAACAAAAAACAAAACTTATTGTTATAAAAGTTTTATAGTAGTAATTCAACAGATAAGGTGCTTATTTAGTGCAGCCAACCCCTTCTTAATCCCTGGCACTAAATGGTCACTTGAGCACTGTCAGGTGTAATTACTGAGCACAGCAAGCCACACATACCATGTGGTCTGACCCAGAAGTTAGTAAACAAATAACTTTATTTTAGCTATTTTGAGTTTTTGAAATCTCTTGAAATTTCTTAAGAAAAACTACACAATAATGAATAATATTGGAATATTTCACTATAATGCATCTCACCTATGTTTATCCTTAGCTTTATCATGTTGGTCAAGAACAGCGGTAAGGCGTTTGCCTTAGACGCAGAAGGACGGTGGTTCAAATCTCGGCATCCAAGCAGTATAAAATTTGCTTTTTTAAAGTTATTTTCCTTATAGCATGAAGTGTTTTTTAGGATTTTGTAACTAAATTTAGACACACTACTATTGAAGTTTTTTGATAATCATATTTTTGCTGTAATATTTCAATTTAATTTGATAATTAAGATCTTTTTCTCAGTGACTTTATTTTATTAGTTCATAGAAAATAAACTTCCACCTATAGCTTATACAAAAGCACTGTAAATATAACAAGTTTAATTATAGAAAAGAACTTTATAGCTGTATAAAAATCCTTTTTTATACTAAGGATTTATAAAGATGTATTTTATTATGTTTTAATCACAGAACATTCCACATTCCTTTTAATATTGCAAGAATTTATATTCATGAGTATAATGTTCTGAAGTAATATCATTTTAGAGCCCCTGGAAAAAATCTAATAATAGTTAATAAAGTAACTGAACTTCTAGTTGGGGGGGGGGAGTCACAACTAGAGGTACCTAGGGTTTACTCCTGACTATGTGGTGAGTGATCACTCTTGGTGTTTCTTAGAGGACCATATGAGATGCCAGGGATTGTAATCAGATTGGCCACATTCAAGAAAACACCCTGTTTGCCCTTGTGTACCTCTTTGGCTCTTAAACATTTATAATTCAGTAATTTTATTTTCTTTACCAAAATCAATAAAAATGCACTTGGGAAATTTTTATACATAGGGAGTTATACTGAAAGTAATCAGAAACTGGCTATTCTGGGCTCTTTCCTCAGGGGTCCTATATTGTTGCTTGGAGGACCTATATGTGGTATTGAGGATTAATCCATGGCTATCCATGAACTAGATAAGTGCTTTAACCTCTCCTCTCAGTATTTCTCTATAACTCAATATATATATATATATATATATATATATATATATATTAAAACTGATATGGACAGAAGAAAATAACAGAAATAGTAAACTAGAATGTTACTGATAAAATTGACTTCAAAGGAACGCCATAAAAATATATAAAGAAACAAGTGATCAATAAGATAAAATGCTTTTAAGTTAGAATATCTAAAAGCTTAATGATATTTTAATAAAATCAACTGCAGACTGGTTTCCATGTGTACACTCCTGCATGCATGTATGTGGGTGTATGAGTCGGGGAGGTCTGCAGGGAGGGAGAAGATACTAGCCCCTCCACCTCTTCCCCATGCATTTATCACTAAGAAATCCTTCCAAAGCATCTGGGGCTCTTAGAAACCAGTAGAAATATTGTTATGAACCATATATTATAAAAGGGAGATCACATTATTACCCAAATTACATTTAGTTCCCATAAACCATCAGAAATGGGAAAAACATTATTACCCAAATCACCACACTTAGTTCCCATGAAACACCAGGAATGGGAAAATTTAAAGAATTTAACAGCAAAACTAAATAGGGACAGAAACTCAGTAAAGTCTAAGTGCATCAGAAATTCCTATAATTAAAAGAATGACCTCGGAGCAATATTTCTTTTGATGTTCACTGAAATTCCAAAAATTTTCAAAGAGAAATTAAATAAATTTGAAGAAATGTGGTTAAAAAAATCAAAGACCCCATTCAAATGGACATGAAGGATCTAAATACAGTAACAGGATTCAGCAACAGAATGAAGAAAGGTAGCAACAATATGAGTGACCTTAAATTAAAGACATAAGACATTATGACATTATCAAGAAAGAAAATATTTTAGTAAGTGAATAAAATTTAATATCTCATTCTGTTTGTTTATCTTTGTCATTAGTTTTGATGTGGTTAGATATAGATTGTTTTTATGCTTTACTTGGGAATCTTGATAATGAGTTTTTTTTAATTTTTGCTAACTATTAAAATATTTTTCTGTGGGGCCGGCATGGTAGCGCTAGAGGTAAGGTGTCTGCCTTGCCAGCGCTAGCCTAGGACGGACCACGGTTGGATCCCCTGGCGTCCCATATGGTTCCCCAAGCCAGGAGCGACTTCTGAGCACGTAGCCAGGAGGAATCCCTGAGCGTCACAGGGTGTGGCCCAAAAACCAAAAAAAAAAAAATTTTTTTTCCCTGCACCTTACTATCACCTTAATCCATTACATTATTTCAAATATCTCTGATTTTTTTTTCATTTTATTTCCCCCTCTTTGGATGTTCTTTTCTGTATATTTTCCTTTATTTTCCTAGTATCTTTGGTTTTATTTTCCTAGGATGAAGTAATACACCATAAACTGTGGTTTGAACTCATTACACAAAATTAGATATTTTGAACAAGGAAAAGACTGTATGCTCAGAAATTTTATTAGAGCTTACTGTTATATTCTATTTTAATTATTTCTGTAAATTCCAGGCAATGCTTATTTGTGTATATACACACATAGTTTCTATAGGTTTGGGTAATGTTCTTGATTTCAGATACCCCCTGAGAATCTTGGATGATTCACCTAAAGAAGAAGAGGGATACGTGGAGTGAAGGGAAAAGGGAATTGAAGAAGGAAAGCATATTTTAACAATACTTCTCTAGAGAGACTTCCTTGTTAGATACTTTGTAGGATTCTTTTCATTTTAGATTCACAAATGAATAAGCCATTAGTCTGTATGTATATAATATATATATATACACATACATATATATGAGCTTTTTAATTTTTTCTAACTATTAACGCTCAGTTAGTTACTCCTGGCTATGTGCTCAGAAATCGCGCCTGGCTTGGGGGAACATATGGGACCGGGGGATCGAACCTTACCTCTAGTGCCACCATGCTGGCCCCTAGTCTGTATATTTTAAGCTCTATTTTTATATGGCTTATTTCATATAGTTTCCATTACTATGAATCAAAGCTGATAAATCTTTTGTTAGCCACATCTAATTTACAAACTAATACTATTAAGGATGTATTTTTTTGTTTGTTTGTTTCTTCAATTTTCACTTTTTAGTTTTGCCACACCTAGTGATGCCCAGGGGTTACCATTGGCTTTCTGCTCAGAAATCACTCCTGGTTTGGGGGACCAAATGGGGGATAGAACTCTGGTCTGTCCTAGGTCAGAACATGCAAGGCAAATACCCTACCAATTGTGCCACTTTATTAAGGATGCATTTTTATTAGACTCTGTAATCTTTAACTTAAATATGTATGGTTTGAGACAGTACTTGAAGTATTGTTTTTCTGTTTCTTCATCTAATTTTAGACACAGTTATAATAACTGATTTATTTACATATCTATAACTAGTGTGTATGTCTACTACTTTCTCAGGTCTTATAATTACAGTATCTATATAAATTGTGGTCAGCTTTGACTTTTTATTGCTTCTTGTTATTGGTCATATTATTAATATGCTTAGCATGCCTACTAATTTTAATTGAATAGCAGACAATAGGTTTTAATCGGTATGCTATTTGTTATTTTTGTATTTCTATAGGTACTTTTGATATTTATCAAGAAACAAAACAGTATAGTTTAAAAAATTGTTTTATCAATGCACACTATGCCCTTTAATATTGGTTAGATAAATAAAATCTTCTGAGAATAGCATTTCATGAATTATAAATCTTGTCTAGCTTTCCTTGCTTATATAGGCACTATTTGATGCCCATTTAAAGATCAAGTACTCTTCTTTCTAATACTTTTAAATTATTATTAGTCTGTAGTTGAATACTTTTCTTAAGTTTTGTGCTGATCATAAATAACTGAATAATCAGAAGAGAGTCTCTGGAGATACTTGGAGCTTCCTCCACTCTGGGCACCTACAGATTCTAGATACATTGATCAATATATACACTAAACTCAACGTTCTTAGGTAACATGACATCTAGGTTTTTAAACTATAGCTTGAGTATTTTATCAAGAGGGAGTAAGTTCTGGGAATTATTGAGTTTATCTCATTTTCTTTTATTTATCTCATTTTCTTCTCCTAGAGTTAGGGAACTCTAACTTTCAATTATTTATAAGCAACACATTGAGAAAAGTTTATTTCATTTTTTTTCCTTATTTTTAAAATTTAGGTGAATGATAGTGAGCAAATTAAATTAAAAATACTATTTTTTCTACCATCTCTGTGAAGAAATAAGCTTAATTTTATGTCAGACATTTTAGAATGAGCTTAATATTTCATAGATAAAAGTATTTTTGTTCTCATATAGATAATGGAAGATTGTATTCAAAACAGGACAAATTATACCTCTATTAAAAAACATGTAAAATGCATTTTCCTGAATTGTCACAAAATTTGAGTATTTGTCAGTTTAGTGAAAAGTAATGAATTATTTTCTTTAATAATTTTAATTTTCTATTACTGAATGTAAAGATAATTATCATCATTGCTCTGTTCTTGTGAGACTTGTGAGCATTTCTCATCAATTTTCAAAAATATAATTTCTGTACCTAAAATACGTATTTTCTATGCAACGATTTTGTAAATATTTTACCAATTATATTATCTATGTTAGACTAATTTTTTTGGGGGGCACACCCATTTGATGCTCAGAGGTTACTCCTGACTAAGCGCTCAGAAATCGCCTCTGGCTTGGGGGGACCATATGGGACTCCGGGGCTAGAAAAATTTCTAAGTATATTTTTTTTACCATACATATGTTACCTGAAAAATAGTAATTGAAATAAGCTTTCAATTTACAGCATGGAAGAGAGGAATGCAATTTCTCGGTCTTCAACTGCTTTTTAACTCAAAACATGTATGTATATATACACACAATATATCTCGATTATTTTGACTAACAAGTTCTGTTAATAGACAACAACAAAACTCTTAAAGATATTTTAGAGTTTTGCTTAATATTAGTTGTTTTCTGAACTATTTATAATGATTCTTAATAAAATGAAATTTAGTGTGCATGTCAATTTATATGGTAGAAATGAATTAAAATATGAGGCATATGGCATTAAATACCATATTTAGGAACCTCTCAGATTTAGTGAATGACTACAGGGAAACAGCTGATATGAAGCAAATGTTGAAACCATCATACTTACCTGCAGCTAAATTCAGTTTTACCTTGAAAGATTGTCTTGATTAAGGTGAATCTTAAAATCATAAGGCTCTTAGATGTCTGAACTTTCATAAACTAGCTTATGATAATTAGACTTAGTTAATTTTGATTTTAATTCCAAAAGAGTTTGAACTAGTTGGTTCATTTTGCTTTATGGTATTTTAAAATAGTCTCATATTTACTCAGTACTATTCTTTCCATCATAAATAACAAGAAATGGACATCTAATTAACCGCTCACCTAACACTGTAGAATTGTCATCACAATTATTATTTTGAGATACATGAAAATTTGACTTACTTATGACACCTCATTATCAAACATTCAACTAGATTACATTAAGGAATTAATTTTCTGCCTATTGTTTTGAGCAGTGCTTCAGAAATAATCAATAAAATAAAAAATATGAGCATGAATCAATGGTATAACTTGTAATTGTTCTGACTCATCCTTTTATGCTGTCATACAAATGTCTTGTATTGTACTGACATGCACAATGACATTTCTTGTAAATTCTCATATATGTCATTATCAAATAAAAATTAAATATAGAAATGCAAGTATATGGAAATAAAGTATATTTATGTTTTTATCAAGTGAAATAATTTTGTGTAAATATTTTGTGTTTTTAATAGAATAGAGTGTATAATTTTAATTGATTTTTGTCATTCAATGGGATCTATATATTGACTAACTCTATTACTCTAATTCACTAAAATAATAACAATTTTGTAATTTATTCTCAGTAAGTTACACTGTAAAGTCCTAAACATTTCCATGATCTTTCATCTGTGTCTCTTCTGGCCTCTTTATAACTCACTCAAGAGAAAGTCAGAGAAACATTTACTGATGATTTTTAATTTTCATATAATTTTGTTTTTATGATTTTTATATAGTTTGTAAGTCACAACCAGCAGGCTCAGTTTTACTTGTGATTCTGAACTCAGGAACCACTACTGGACGGGCTCTCAAGATCATATAAATTGAATGCTAGGGACTGAACCTGGATTGGCATACAAGGCATGTCACTACCCTTTGTACTACCTATCTAGCCCATGTTATTTATTTATAAAATCAAGTGTTGAAAACCCTTGAGATTAGTGAAATAAATTTATGCCTATCCTCAAAGAAATGCTTTCTCTAAGGAATATAAACTTTAATATGTAATCCTGACACACTCAAATGTATGAAAATAATAGAACATAATTATATGAATAATTCATAAAATGATTAAAATAATACTATCAGTTAATTAAAGAGTTTATAATTGTGCAGAAAAAAGAAAATTCTACAAAGAAGAGGAATTTAACCTGATCTATGATAAAATGTTATGGGTGGGTAGAAGAAACTATTTGAAAACATGCATTCAAATACTTATAGTAATTCTAAGTTCTTAAATAAATATAAATATATTTAAATTTCACATTTTATCAAAGTATATTTTTATTTAAGCACCATGATTACAAACATGTCTTGGTTTTTAGTTATAGAAAAGAACAACCCCCTTACCCAGTGCAACATATAAGAATACTATTTTTTAAAAATATACAATTATTTATTTTATTTAGCACGTATTTATAAGTAATCTACTATATATGCCAGCATTTGAGAATCCTTATCAACAAATTGAAAAATAAATCTTTGCCCTAACATAGCTTGCTTAGTGAAGATATTATTATGTAAAAGATGTATGCAGTCACTTATTATAAAACTTATACATTAAGTTTTAAGTTTTATACGTCAGAAAGATAATACAGAATTTAAGGTACTTGCCTTGCATGTGCTCATTTTGCCAGCCTTGATTTGATCCTCAGCACTGTCTATGGTCCCCTGAGCCCTTTGTCCAAATGCTTAATTAAAAAGTATTGTGGGGAGGGGGGGAGGAGACCCGGGAAGGTGGCGCTAGAGGTAAGGTGTCTGCCTTGCAAGTGCTAGCATAGGACAGACGGCGTTCGATCCCCCGCGTCCATATGGGTCCCCCCAATCCAGGAGCAATTTTCTGAACGCATAGCCAGGAGTGACCCCTGAGCGTCAAATGGGTGTGGCCCCCAAAACCAAAAAAGGTACTGCGGGGGCCGGGCGTGGTTCTGAGTGGTAAGGTGTCTGCCTTGAAGCGCTACCTTATAGGACGGACCGAGGGTTCGATCCCCCGCAGTCCCATATGCTTCCTCAAGACAGAGCGATTTCTGAGAGCATAACTAGAGTAACCCTGAGCATCACCAGATGTGCCAAAACCAAATAAACAAACAAAGTATTGGTGTACATTGATTGTAAGTAGGTAAGGTAACTAACTATCTTGTATGACAGTTAGTCATGCAGACCCTCATAAAATTCCCTAGTCACTTCCTTAAGGTTTTCTAAGTCCCTCCAGGAGTGATACCCAAGATACAGGAGCAAGGGGGAAAGGCCTGAGCACTGTGTGTATGCTCCAATATACCAAAAAAAATGTTTTAAAATAAAAAAAAATCTCTTACTAAGTTCTACAGTGGGTGCAATTGGGCATAAAAACATTTTATATTTGCTACAGTGTTTTTTCCCTAATATAAGGCATATATCATATCATATGTCAATTCAAATTTTGATGGAAATTCCTTCCAAAAATTTAGAATACTTTCTATTTAGAAGTTCTGTCATACCAGCATTTCTTTTCTTTTCTTTTTTTTTTTTTTTTTTTTTTTTTGAGGAGGGGCACATCTGGTGATGCTCAGGGATTACTCCTGGCTATGTGCTCAGAAATCGCCCCTGGCTTGGGGGACCATATGGGACACTGGGGGAATCAAACCGCGGTCAGTCCTAAGCTAGCTCAGGCAAGACAGACGCCTTACCTCTTGCACCACTGCTCAGGCCCCCTACCATACCAGCTTTATTTATTTATTTAGGTTTCATATTACACTCAGCCATCAATGGCCAAAGGCTGTGCCTGGATCCAAATAGGTCATTTGCTAAGTCAAGTGTTTCTATTCCTCAAAATTTAATTTATATTTATTATTTTTATATTTACTATAATAAAAGTTTGTTTGTCTTTACTGTTAACTTTTGTATAAATACTCCTTTTATCTTATTAAGTATTTTACACAAGCAATCTCAGTATAAGTAGTTTCCTTAAGAATGAAATTTTGTATTATAACCGTTTTCAATCAATAGTCACTGTAACACAGAACTAAATGATTTTGAGATTATAGTAGCGTATTTTATAAAAGGATTTTTACTAATTTAGAATTAATTATTGGTACTTTTTTGTAAAATGTAATCCTTCTAGGGAACCTGAGTAATCCGTTTTTTAATCTCAGATTTTCTGTACATAATTATTCATAAAGAGACTTGCTCTCACCAAAAATGTTTATAAGCATATAGTTTAATCAAAGTGCTGCCTTATATCTCACTATGTGCATTCACTTTAAGCTGGATAAATAAATGGAAGCAATAATAAATATTTGGTAAAACATAGAAACAAATATGGTGCAAGGCTCTGTGACTAGTACTGTTTTCTTTTTTAAATCAATGGTTCTTCCTTGAAGACTAACAAATATTCCAAAAGAGTAGATAATTTTTATAACTCTGAAATACATATGGTGTTGAAAATTCAGTGAAAAGATCAAATTCACACAATTGGGCATTTTATAATTTGTTACCTGAAAAGTAAAATTTTAGATAAGATCTATTAAAGCATGATATACATTATGGTGTTTTTTAAGAATGCAAAAACATTATTATTAATTATTATTATTATAAGTTTTACTTCTTGTACTATATCTGTGAGTGTAAGTGTTATTTATTTACCTGGCTCTTGGCTCAGGTTTGACCCCAGGTACTGCTTGTGTATATCTGTGTTGCCTGAGATTCAAATTTGTGTGTGTGTTTGTTTTGGACAACACCCAGTGATACTCAGGGGTTACTCCTGACTCTGTGCTCAGAAATCGATTCTGGTTTAGGGACCATATGGGACACTGGGGGATCAAACTGCAGTCTGTCCTAGGTCAGCCCAAGGTTTGTCCAAGGAAAACCCCCGACCACTGCACCACTGCTCCTGCCCCTCAAATTGTTGTTTTAAGGTTGAAAGTCTATTATTATCATAACCCCTGTCCTATTACCTAACTGCTGCATTGTTGGGGAACTGAATCTGGGCCTAAAGTGTGGCAGTTGAGAATTCTGCCACTGAACCACCAATGTCTGGCCCTCATATTAAACAAAAAATAATTTGATTACTAAAGGATAACTACTGATATGTAATAATGTTCTGACATCTAAATTTCAAAATTTATATTTCAATAAATATAGTTTGCCAAGATCAACAGGAAGTTTTTGTTGCTCTTATCCAAACTTTGCTTTTGTTTAGTATATATTTCTAAACATAGTATAAGTAACAATATAAGATGTTTCATATTCATCAAACAGTATGACACTTTTTGTATGTCATTTCCAGTGGTGTAGAATTTTCCCTTATATGAATTCTTTAAAAGTCTTTAAGTGAAATGCTGATTCAGTGGACATGAAATGTCAATCTCAAAGTAATATGTCTGACACCTTAGCACAAGCATTGGCTAATAGGAGACAGGGAGGGGTGTGGTTTATAGAAATAATTGTTTCTAGGCTACTTAATTATCTTGAGATATCATTTACTACTGTGAGATAAAAATGTGCTGGGAGTGCTTAGTTAAGAATAAATACTATAAGGAAGTAAAGTAGGAGGGATAGGAATCAAGTTTTAATTGGTTTCTAGAACAAGATTTTTTTAAAGAAAACTGTCAGGTAAAAAATTGCATACTGACAGATTTTATTATAGTATATAACTTTGCCAATCACATTTCATGGAGAATAACATTATGTAACTGCTAAAAAAAATGGTGGGTAGCAGTTTATAACTTTGGAAGCTTTACTGAATTATGTGTATTTACCAAAATATAGGTTAAAATTTATGCTGAAAATCATTAATTTACATCAAGCTTTTGTTTGTAAACAGTTCCAATTCTAATAATGGATTAGCATTGGTTCATAAAGTTTAAAATATATATGTGTACATATATATTTATAGGTATCTTATAATTATTAAAAAGAAGTCAGGCATTCCTTTTTATTTTAGAAATATGGTAAACAAATGCCTAAACATATGATAAACAAAGACTATTGGTAAAAGTTCAAATATTATCAGAGACTAGAAATGACTTTTATGTAAATCAGAGAAAAATTCAGTATATTATTTGTTATCATACTAAACTTTCATATAAGATAAAATATTTGATAATAGAAGATTTTTAAGTTTTTATTTTGCTGAAATTAAGTTTTTTAAGTTTTAATACACTCAAAATATTATATATTCTTTACTATATATAATCTATTCTCACCATATGAAATTCATTAATTTTTAGTACAATATTTATTATTACCCTTCTTATTTTTATTGAAGTCACTATTATTGGACAGGGGAGATAGCAAGAATGTCTGGAATGCATGATATTTTGCTGCAAGGACCTTGTAACAGTCCCCAATGTGGCATAGCCTTGTAGCAATGTAAGGTGGGTGGGATGTAGGTAAACCTGGCACTCCCAGTACCATTGTTTAAGAGCTCTCAAAGCAACTCAATGAAAAAAATAAAACAGCTGTTTCACGTATGTGTTAACCGAAGCAATAACTGAAAGATCTATTTAAATAAAAGTGCATAGCTTAGGGGCCAGAGATAGCACGAGGTAAGGCGTTTGCATTGCATGCAGAAAGACAGTGGTTCAAATCCCAGCATCCCATATGGTCCCGTGAGACTGCCAGGAGCTGTTTCTGAGCATAGAGCCAGGAGTAACCTCTGAGCACTGCCACGTGTGACCCCCCACAAAAAAAAAAAGGATAGTATATAAAAGACAAATTTGTTTTGTTATCATAATCAGACAATTACCCACAATCACTTTCTCAAGCACCATCGTTAACAATAAAAATAAATGCAATGGAATCAAATTAATGGTGTATAAATCAGCAATAAATTATTGACAACGTATAAGCAATATAGATATAAATAGAACATTTATATTTCCATAATTTATTTTGAGAAACAATGAGACTACTGGTAAAGAAACATTAAATATAGTGTGATACAATTAAAGAAAAATACAAGGTTTACCATTAATACATCAATTATAATTTTTTTAATTTGTTTTGGTTTTTTGGAGGCAAATTTGTTATTGCTTAGGGCATACTCTTTGTTCTGTGCTCAGAGATCACTCCTCACAGGCTTGGGGGTTCAAGGGGGTAATGAGTACTGGGTATGTCAAGGCAAATGCCCTACCACTGTACTATTGCTCCTACATACTCAATTCTAGTTTTACATATTATTTATATTAATTATTGACTATTCAAAGTAAAAATTAAACATTCAATGAAATAGGTTGTTAATTTTCTTTGTACATTTATAAAATATTTTGTATATCATCAAATAAAAAATAAAAATATCTTAAATATCTTGAATTATTTAGGGTCTAAAAAGATATTTGGTAGTTTGTAGGAATGAGTCTCATCTTGTTTTTTATCTTCCTATTCTTTCTAGTTGAGTTTTAAAATTACATATTAAGGCTTTTAGTAAAGTATTACAATTGTTTTTATGGTCTTACAACTCTTTTTATTACTTAATATATAGTCAGTGTTTCAACATAAAAATGTTCAATATGTGTTAGTGGTTGAAAAAGTTAATAAGGTCACTGTGATTCTGCCTAGACTACTATGCCCACTGTTAGATTTTATATCATCCATTTAGAGTTTATTATGCTTCGTATACTATGCTAAAACTTTCACATCCATTGTTCTCATACTTACTTAGTTTGTAGATATCGATATACTGTGAAGAAAAGAATGTGAGACTTGTTAAGAAAAATTGCTATTAAATTTGGCCAGAGGCGTTCAGTCATAATCCCACAGATGGTAGCTTCGCCCCATTGGCTCCTCAGCCAAGCACATACACCAAATGTCTGAACACATGAAAACATGCTCACCTTCGCTCATCATCAGGGAGATCCAAATCAAGACAACAATGAGATACCACCTCACACCAGTGAGGTTGGCTCACATCAAAAATAATGGGAACAACCTTTGTTGGAGAGGATGTGGTATGAAAGGAACTCTCATTCATTGCTGGTGGGAATGCCCCTTGGTCCAACATCTATGGAGAAAAGTCTGGAGAGTGCTCAAAGAACTTAGAATTGAGCTGCCATTTGACCCAGCAATTGCTCTCCTAGGCATATATCCCCAAGATGGAAGGACATTCATTCCAAAATACGTATGCACCCCACTATTTATTGCAGCACTCAGTATAATAGCCAAATCTTGGAACCAACCTCGATGTCCAACAACAGATGAATGGATCATTAAAATGTGGTACATATATACAATGGAATATTACATGGCAGTTAGAAATGATACAATCACAGACTTTGCAGCAACGTGGATGGACCTAGATCATGTTATGTTAAACGAAGTAAGTCAGAAGACAAAAGAAAAACACAGAATGGTAGCACTATTCTGAAACACCTAGAACACATAAAAAACAAAAAAATGACATTGAGGAGGCATAACTGCTAGAACCACAAAGAAAGACTTCGTAGACTCCATTCCCTGATCTGCACAGCCACCAAGATCTTTGGAAAAAGGTCTGATTTTGCCATCCAAGATAAAGTAGAGGTCTTCCGCATACCACGAGAGCAGCAAGAGGAGAATAAATGATCTATTTTTTTGACGTCTTTATTTTGGTGTGGAGATTACAGTTGATGTCTCCAATATTATTTTATTTTATTTTATTTTGTCTTTCTCTTTCTTTTTTGCACTTGAGTATGATTTGATTTCAGAACCGAGATTATTGTGTGGTGCCTGTCTTTATTGCTGTGGTGCTTATCGGTTATTTAATTCGATTTTTTTTGTGTGTGTATTGTTGTGGTATTTTAATTACTTTTTTCGCATCCTCTCTCAAACTGAGGTTGGAAGCCTCTAGACAGGACTCTGCCTATTTTCAGCATATTTGATTTTTGATTGAGAAGAGGACATATTAGGTGATGGGTATTCCCCTGATTCAATGTGAATATGTACCCAAAATACTACAGTGAAAGATATGTAAGCCATTATGAAAAAAAAATTGTTTTTAATCAGAAATTTTCTTTGACTTACATGTATTATTATTATATCAATTATATTATATGTTATGTTATGTCACTATATTATGTTATATTAGTTTACCTCATTATGTTAATCAATTTTGTCCTTTAAATGAATTCTTACTTTAAAAAAAAAACAACTTTAGTTTGTTCTGAAGAAAAAAAAATAAAATAAAATAAATAAAAGATAAGATAAGGCCTCCCAAATCTTACCACAGGCTGTGTTCTTTACACTGGCTGTATAGAAAGAGGAGGTACAGTAAAGGCACCCCATATACACCTCAACACAGGCCCCTTGCCGGGTATGTATTTTGAATTGGGGGACAAAAAAAAATTTGGCCAGAGCCAAATTACAGGGGACAGGGTACTTGCCTTGCACATGTCTAACCTGGATTTCATCCCCAGTACACCTGATAGTCTGCAGTCTGCCAGGACTAATCCCTGAGTCCAGAGAAGGTCTCAGGGAAATCATAACTAGTAGCTGAGTATGGCTGCAAATATAGCCAGCCATCTCAAAAGAAAGTACTACTAAAAAAATGTACCACGGCCCCTCCTAGAGACCCCAAGCCCGAGCAGAGAGCACACTGATGAGTGCCTTTCCTCGGGACCCCCATACTCTCCACATGGGAGCTTGAGACAGGCTTCTCACCGCTGTACCCAGCGCCCCTCCTAGGGACCCCAAGCCCTAGCAGAGAGCACACGGGTGAGTGCCTTTCCCTGGGACCTCCATACTCTCCACGTGGGAGCCTGAGACAGGCTTCTCACTGCTGCACCCTAGGCCCCTCCTAGGGACCCCAAGCCCTAGCGGAGAGCACAGGGGTGAGTGCCTTTCCCCAGGACCCCCATACTCTCCACGTGGGAGCCTGAGACAGGCTTCTCACTGCTGCACCCCGCGCCCCTCCTAGGGACCCCAAGTCCGAGTGGAGAGCACACGGCTGAGTGCCTTTCCCTGAAACCTCCATACTATCCACATGAGAGCCTGAGACAGGCTTCTCGCCACCACACTGCACGCCTCTCTCAGGGACCCAAGCATGAGCTGAGTGCAGACCGGGTGAGGAGAACCCTGCACCTGACCCACTCTGTGCTACTGGGACAGGCTAGGACCAATAGACTGTGTGGGCTTGGGCCTGCCACCTGGACCTTTGGCTAACCTAGAGTAGCCTACCCCCCTGAGCCCCGGAGTGGACCTGAGACTCCCCAAGGGCTGAGGGCAGTTACTGTATGGGTTTGACTATGGGAATTTCTTCTGCTGAGGCTCGAAGGGGGCAGAGCTCCACTGACTTCCAGAGAGCAGAGGGAGGATAGAGAGCTAGGCTCAACAGTGCTCTCAACCATTGTGACCAGGAGCAGAACTGCACCAGCTGGCAGGAATAAGGAGAAGGAAGTTGACCAGACCCACTGAAGAAGGGCTAACTTCCAGATAGGGGAGGGGGGGCAAAGAAGCTAGGTTCAAAAGCACCCTCCACCATTGTGCCCAGGAGAGGACCTGTACTAGCTGACAACAAAAGGGAAAAGCAATGAATCAGGCCAAATAAAGAGCACAGGAAGAGTGAAACCTCAGTGAGCTCACCCAAAAACTCCATCTAGAGCCGTACTCAGCGAGGTGACCCATCACCAAGCCACAGGGGACCAAAGCAGGCTGAATTAGAAGGCACAGCACTCCAAACCACACCAATAAATGCAAAGAAATATGGGTAAATCAAGGAGAACCCTAATATATGGAGATAAGGAGACAAACTCTAGCAGGTTTCTAAGTCCACCAAAACGCACAGATTCATGGGAAGGAGACCTAAAAGCAACCATGAAGAAGGAAATGCAAGACTTGATAAAAGAAATCAAAGAAACACTAGCTACCGAGTATAAGAAATATATGGATGAACAAATCAGCCAAATTAAAGAAGAAATGTTAAAGAACATGAGAGATTTCATACAAAAAGAATTGAAGGAATTAAAAGACAAAGTAACAAGCCTTACGAGCAGAAACACAGAGTTGGAGAAGCACATTGAAGAACTCGAAGGAAAACTGCAAACAAAAAATGACCAAGAAACCAACAAAGAAATAAAAGGCAAAGCACTGGAAGGAAAAGTCCAGTATCTAATGAACAAGGACAAAAGAAACAATCTAAGAATTGTGGGTATACCAGAAGGGGAAGAAATAGGGAAAGGGGAAGAACAAGTATTCAGGGAAATAATAGCAGAGAACTTTTTCACCCTCTGGAAAGAAACTTCAATGCAAATCCAAGAAGTGAAGAAAGTCCCTAATAAAATAGACCCTAAAAAACCAACACCAAGACATATAGTAATCCTAATGGCAAAAAAAAGGAGAAAGATGAACTCCTTAAAGCAATAAGGGAGAAAAAAACCTCAAGTACAAAGGAAGGGACATAAGAATCAAACCAGATCTCCCATTTAAAATAATTCAAGCAAGAAGGCAGTGCAATGACATATTTAAATGACTGAATGAAAGAAATTTCCAACCAATGGTCCAATACCCAGCAAAACTATCATTTATATGGGAGGGCAGACTAAAAACATTCTCAAACAAGAATGAACTTGAACTATTTGTGCAAACAAAGCTGATCATAAACTACCTACTCAGAGATGAATTACACAATCCAAAACTCCAATTGTAACAAAAACCACCATATACAGCACAATTTCACAACAGTCATCTCTGTCAATAATCTCCCTAAATGTTATGGACTAAACTCTCCAATTAAAAGACACATAGTAAAGAACTGGATTAGGAAAAATAAACTGGACTTCTGCTATCTGCAAGAAACACAAGGATAAACATAGGCTTGTTTATAATAAAAGGATGGAAAGTAATTATTCAGGCGAATGGAAAACAAAAAAAGAGCAGGGACAGCCATTCTTATATCAGAACAAATTGCATTTAATCTCAAGAAAGTGATCAGAGACAAAGAGAGTCACTACTTACTGATCAGGGGAACATTAGATCAAGAAGTACTAACATTGGTCAATATCTATGCACCTAATGTAGAGCCAGCAAAATATGTGAGGCAACTGCTCACAAACCTGGAGAAACATATGAAGGGAAATGTGATAATAGTAGGTGACCTCAGTATTCCACTATCACCACTGGACAGATCCAACAAACAGAAAAATAGCAAAGAAATAAGAGCTCTAAATGAAAAATTAGAAGATCTAGGGCTAATAGAATTATATAGGGCCATCTATCCTCAGAAAGCAGAATACACATTCTTCTCAAGCCCACATGGAACCTTCTCCAGAATAGACCATGTCTTAGAATACAAAGTCAACATATATAAGACCAGAAATATAAAGATTATTAGAAGCACCCTATCAGATCACTATGCAACAGAGGTCAAAATTGACTTCAAGAAGAAGCAATGGAGAAAAACTAAGACCTGAAGATTATACAACATGCTGTTCAATAACAGCTGTATCAAAGAGTAACTCAAGGAAGAAATAAAAAGATTCCTTGAGACAAATGATAATGAAGAGACAACTTGTCAAAATTTGTGGGACACAGCAAAAGCAGTAATTAGGGGGAAACTCATAGAACATAGGCCTATATCAAGAAACAGGAAAATGACAAAATAAACAGTTTAAAGGATCACCTCAAGGAATTGGAACAACAGCAGCAGAGAAATCCAACCACAACCAGAAGGCAAGAAATAATAAAAACCAGAGCAGAAATAAACAACATAGAAACTAAGAAAACAATACAACAATCAATGAGACCAGGAGTTGGTTTTTCGAAAAAATAAATAAGATAGAGAAACCACTGGCAAAACTCACCAAAAAAGTAGGGAAAACACCCAAATCAGAAGGATCACAAATGAAAGGGGAGAGATTACAACAGAACCCCAAGACATACAACATATCATGAGATCATATTATGAACAACTATTCTCAGCTAGGCTAGATACCCATTAGAAATCGACAGATTCTTGAAAAATGCCATCTTTTGAGATTGGAAAAGGAAGAACTAGAAAGCCTAAACAGACCAATCACCTCAGAGGAAATTGAAGATGTAATTAAGAAACTCACTAAGAACAAAAGCCCAGTCCCAGATGGATTTACAGGTGAACTCTATCAAACATTCTGAGAAGACTTACTACCACTTTTCCATAGGCTCTTCCAAACCATCGAAAAAACAGGAATCCTACCCAACATCTTTAATGAGGCTAATATCACACTCATCCCCAAAGATGGCAAAGACACCACAAAGAAAGAAAACTATAGACCAATCTCACTAATGAACATAGATGCAAAGATACTCAACAAAATCTTAGCAAACCGAATCCAGCACTTCATCAAAAAGATCATACATCATGACCAAGTGGGTTTTATACCAGGAATGCAAGGTTGGTTCAACATATACAAATCAATCAACATTATACATCACATCAACAACAAGAAAGACAAAAACCACATGATCATATCAATCGATGCAGAGAAGGCGTTTGACAAAATCCAACACCCTTTCATGTTAAAGACAATCAGCAAAATAGGGTTAGAAGGAACCTTCCTCAAGATAGTTTCAGCTATCTATGAAAAGCCTACAGCCAACATTATTCTTAATGGCGAGAAACTAGAAGCATTCCCACTAAGGTCAGGAACTAGGCAAGGCTGTCCACTCTCTCCACTCTTATTCAATAGAACCTTAGAAGTCCTAGCAATAGCAATCCAACAAGAGAAGGGAATCAAAGGAATCCAAATTGGGAAAGAGGAACTCAAACTATCTCTATTTGCAGATGATATGATGATATATATTGAAAACCCTAAAGAGTCCACAGTAAAACTCCTAGAAACAATTAACCAATACAGCAAAGTGGCTGAATACAAAGTCAATACAGAAAAGACAGTAGCCTTTCTATATACAAACAACGAAGTCAAGGAGAGAGATTAAAAATACAATTCCCTTTAAAATAGTATCAAAAAAGTATCAGGTACCTAGAAATCAACCAGGTACCTAGAAATCAACACCAGGGAAACTTTAAAACACTCCAGAAAGAAATTGAAGAAGATCTAAAGAAATGGAAGAACATTCCATGCTCATGGATAGGCAGAATTAACATAGTCAAAATGACTATCCTACCAAAAATACTGTATAGATTTAACGCAATCCCTACCCAAATTCAGACATCATTCTTTAAAGAATTATAACAATTAATCACAAAATTCATATGGAACCACAAAAGACCCAGATTAGCCAAACATATACTGAAAAACAAGAAGCTGGGTGGCATCTCCTTACCTAACTTGAAACTATACTATAAAGCCATAGTGATCAAAACAGCATGGTACTGGAACAGAGACAGGACCTTAGACCAGTGGGTGAGAATAGATTTCCCAGACATAAACCCCCAGATATACAGCCAACTAATATTTGATAAAAGAGGCAAGAACTTGAAATGGAACAAAGAAAGCCTATTTAACAAATGGTGTTGGTACAACTGGAAAACCACCTGTACGAAAGTAAAAATTGACCCATACCTCACTCCTTATACAAAAGTCAACTCAAAATGGATCAAAGACCTTGAAATCAGACCTGAATCTATAGTTTATCGAGAATAAAATAGGCAAAACACTCGAAGACCTATATATCAAAAAGGTCTTCAAGGATGGAGCACCAATGGCAAGAACTTTAGCATCAAACATAAACAAATGGGACTATGTCAAACTAAAAAGCTTCTGCATGGCAAAAGAAACCTTACTTAACACAAAAAGACAGTTAACAGAATGGGAAAAAATCTTTTCACTCGACATATCAGATAAAGGGCTGATATCTAGAACATACAAAGCACTCAGAAAACTGAGCCACCCCAAAACCAAATAAAGCCATAAAAAATGGGGAGATGAAATGAATAGATACTTCTCTGAGGAAGACAGAAGGATGGCCAACAAACACATGAAAACATGCTCACCTTCACTCATCATCAGGGAGATTCAAATCAAGACTGTTACTTGAAACTGGACTTAGCTCTAAAAGTATCCCCAGTGCAAGAGCTCTTCCAAGACCTCCCTGCCACAAATCTTTTACCAATCTCAAGAAGATCAGGGGTTGTGATGGAAAGGTGCCTGGGAACCCACAAGAAAATCCCAAAAGACAATGGGGAAACCTAAACTTCCAACATAAGTATAAGACCTGTATTACAACACCTCTTTACCTGCTTTTCTTAAAAAGTAAAGTAGTCTCTGGCATCACTTTGTTCCTTTAATTACTTTGTTAATTCATTTATAGGTGAGAACATATATTTTTATTTGTTTTGGGTGTGTGACCTGTTTCTGTTTTCTTCTATGTCCACCCCCAAATGCACTGACAATATAATGTAGCACCATTTCTCCCTGCAAAGGCACAAAGGGGAAATCCTACATATAAAAACTAGCTCTTATCTACTAGGGATAAGAACTCATACTTGTTTACAATACAAGAATATCTCCCACCTTGAAAATATGTCATGTGGACCCAACTTAGACCCCAGGTTATTAGACACCATCCATCCAGCCTTGAACCCTGGATCCCAGACATAGAAATGACAAAGTTCTTCACAACAGCTACAGGAAATAAATCCCATCTGGGACATCCTTAATACTGCTGGGCCACCAACAAGTGCCAGCTCTAATATGATATCCTGACAACGAGGAAAAATGGGAACAACTTGACCTAAGAGCAGGGTATCCTACCTTACCAGCTAACGATAAGACAAAATCAGAAGACTTGTCACCCTTTGTTCGGTTCAAAAGCCAAGATTGCGATTTACAGATGACTGGCTACTAGAACCATGACTGGACTGTATATATATCTTGGGCCCAATAAAAAAAGCCCTAGTCTAGGGTTTGAATTACAACCTGCACAACAACCATGATCCCCAGTTCCAAAGGTCTGCCTGAGACATTGCAAGGGAATGGGGCTTCTGGAAACAAAATGAAAGACGCTATCCTAGGTTCCATCCAAGGATCAGTGCAAAGATCAAGACTACCAACCACAGAAGATGGATTAAATTGACACTGAGGGAACAGAACTTCTAGAACCACAAGGAAAGACTTCATCATAAATCGACTCCTGGACCTGTGAAGATACTGAGATCTCTAGATACAGAGGTCTGATTTTATCACCCAAGATGGAGCAGAAGTCTTCCAAACACCACAAAAGCACCAAGGGGAGAGCAAATGAACCTGAAAGGAGTCTAAAGTTAATCCCATGACAATATACTCCAAGGGTGGAGAAAACCCATATCTCTTATGCCAAGTGAATTCCTTTTTGAATGACCCCAATATTTACTGTGCCAGTGCAGGAGGGAAAAAAAGGCAAAAAGCACAAAACATTTTTATATATTATTTTATATACTCATTTATTATTATTTTTTATTTTTATTTACCTATCTACTTCTTGTCGATTTCCTTGTTTTGGTATGGTTATTGAAGTTGTTGTCCCCATTTATATTTATGTTTTTTCCTTCTTTTCTTTCTTTATGTGCCCTCCCATGTTTTTATCTCAAGACCATGGCTTTTTTGTGGTGCTTATCGTTGTTATTGTTGGAGTGCTCACTGGATATTTGACACTTCATTTTGTACTGTTGGGGTGTTACACCTTATTTTTCTCCTTCATCTCTCAAACCGATAATGAGAATCTCTAGAGTCTAGAAGGATCCAGGCCATTTTTGGCGTATTAGACTTTTACCCCAGTTTATTACTTTTCTCTTCTTCAAACAAAACCACATAACTTGAACTTTCTAGACCTGCCTCCCAGTTAGAGGGGGAAATAAGGGAGGCACCAAGACCAAACAGGTGCAAGTCTACTAAGTAATAAACTAGGTACAGAGGCGACCACATTTTCTAGCAGCCCTGGGGGTGAGGGAGGAGGATTTGGGAAGTTGGACGAAAACGGAGGTGTAGGGAGGACAAATCTGTGATGGGAATCCCCCTGATTTTATGTAAATATGTACCTAAAATATTATTGTCAACAATATGTAAGCTGCTATGTTCAAAATAAAAATTATATTAAAAAATGTACCAATAAAATGTACCACTAAAAAAGTCTGAGAAAACACCCCTAGAGGCTGGGTATGGCTGCAAATATCCAGCCACCTCAGAAAAAGTACCACTAAAAAAGAAAAATACCATAGTCCCACTGTGTGTTGCTCTGCCTCCCCCATCCTTCTGGGAATGTCCACTTAAAATTTTAAAATAAAGGTAAAACCTTGAATTGTGAAATAAAAGTTCTTAAATGCTTTCTCCTACTACTTCACTGGGAACACAAGCAAATTCATAATCTATCAAAATTGGTCTTTCTTCTGAGAATTCTGAACTCTTTAGGCTAGATTACATGCTGACTTTCAGGTGTCTATACTTTTCTTGAAACACTGGCACTCCAAACAGTGGCCATTACATTTTGGAAAGCACTCCCATAAATGTGTTAATTTTATTATTTATGTTTCTTATTATGAATATTGGATATTTGAAATATTTATCAAACCTTAAAATACTTCTTGCCTTTTTATTAAAAAATGAATGTTTCAGGGCTGGAAAGATTGTGCAGGTAGCAAGTATTTTTGACTTGCACGTAACCATACTATGTTCAATCCTTATCACCACATATGTTCTCATCAAGAGTGATCCTTGAGGGGTGAGAGAAATAGCAGAGCAGGTAAGGCATTTGCTTTGCTTTCAGCTGACCCTGCTATCCCATATGATCCCTTGAACCCCCAGGAGTAATTTCTGAGGGCATAGTCAAGAGTAAACCCTGCGCATGGCTGGATATAGCCCCAAAACATACACACAAAAATACAAAAGAGTGATCCTTGAGTGCAGAGCCAGGGTAACCTCTGAGCATCACTAGGTTGTCTTGAAAACAAAAGGAAAAGAAGTAAGAGTGCAGGGGTGGATGTAGGGGTAGTGGAATGCTTTCTATTTTCTCTAATATAATAGTAGTCAAAAGGTCAAGAAGATACAACATAAATATTAGTTCTTCTCAATGGAGAATGAATGAAACATATGTAATTTTAAAGATGTTATAGTGGAAGCCTTCCATCATCTCTAATTAAATCTAAAATTAGAGACTAGTATTAATTTAAATTTATTTACAAATTTATATACATACATATCATATATATCAGATATATATGTTTATAGATATGTTATATATGTGTATATTACATATGTGCATATATATACAATCTATATACAATACCTATATATACATATATAGATATATTCAGATATACAGAAAATAATTTAAGTCTCTAAATATATTAACCACAGTTTTTCATTAATAAACAGAAGAATGTTTTAACATATTCTTTTTTCATTCTATATTTCCAACCATTATTGACTATAAACAATAATGAAAATATTTTTATCTTCTACTATATAAAGTCATTTTATCTGATTTTAGATTTATTTTCTTTCTCTTGAATTTATAGATTATTTTTATATCTTGTAGAAATTATTCTATTTTTCAGGGCCTGATAGATGGCATGGAGATAAGGCTTTTGCCTTGCATGCAGAAGGTCAGTGGTTCAAATCCCGGCATCCCATATGGTCTCCCAAGCCTGCCAGGAGTGATTTTTGAGCAGAGAGACAGGAGTAACCCCTGAGAGCTGCCAAGTGTGATCGCCCCCCAAAGAAAGAGATTATTTTATTTTTCTTACAGATAGAAAAGTATGATTTTATTTGTTTATTCCATTTGTTTGTTTTGGGACCTCAGCTGGTGATACCAGAGGTTACTCCTGGCTCTGCACTTAAATTATTCCTGGCTGGCTAGGGAATTGAACCCAATTGGATATGTACAAGGCAAATGCCTTAATGCTGTACTGTTGCTCCAGTCCCAGAAAAGTATGTTTTTAAAATATAGAGAGTAGTAATTATATTTAACCCTACATAAATATAACCTTCAATACAAAAGACTATAATAATTTAATTTTATAGTCATGTTTGTATTTGTAGTTAATTTGAATTATAACAATAGGTAGAAAATTGCTGTTCAAAGTATTTTTTAGTAGAAATTGGTTCAGTTGAGAAATATGCTTTTACTTTATTACACTATCTCAAAGAATGTATACAAATTTACTTGGTCAGATCCTAGAGTATTACTTTAGCTAAAATTTTTTGAAGGGCCACACCTGGCTGCTAAGGGGCTACTCCTGGCTCTCCACTCAGAAATTGCTGCTGGCAGGCTTGGGGACTATATGGGATGCTCGGAATTGAACCTGGGTCCATCTCATGTTGATTGCGTGCCAGGCAAATGCCCTACCGGTGTGATATCTTTCTGGCCCCTGAGCTAAAATTTCAAATTTAAGCATCTTTACATGGAAAGCCTAACACATAAGTAATTGGTAAATTATGCATTGTAATTTTTGATGTGTCACTGGTTAGGAATCAGAATCCCTTTGTGATACAATAACTTAAACTATTTTGCTGTTTTGTTAATTATATGCTCATTTTCATATATTTCACATATTTAATAATGATTTCTTTTACTGTATTTACTTCATTTAACAATATAATGACCTCAACTATAAAATACGTTAAAATATATTTTAAAATATGATTGTGTGACTTTCTGGGGACCCCGGCCAGCAGGGTGAAGGGGATGAGTGCCGCAACTTATTCCTGGATTCACTGAGGCCGACCCGATCCGAAATATCTGTGGAAAAATCTGTAGAGGTTAGAAAGAACGGCCTAAGTCTTGTTGCTGATCAAAGGCAAATTTATTAAGCGGGCAAGCGCTTATATATTTTTTACACAAAGGGAAGCATGTCTCAAAAACTATTGGTCATTTTGAACCATCTCTTATCCAATTATATTCTAAGCATAGGCACATAACCAAAAATGAATAAAGGTACTTAACATTAAACCTATGGGGCATACAAGCATTGGTTAATTCAAACAAGCTTTTCACCAATTATATGCTTACTACAGGTATTTGGCCAAAAAGGGAAAAAGGATAGAGTGTGCCTTGTTAAGCACAGCCCATAGGAGGTGGGGAAGGGTAAAGGGGAAGGCATAACTCAATGGATGATCCTAGAAATCTTTAGCTTGACCAGAATCAGAGACATATAAGGAAATACTATCTATACCTTGTCCCTGGCCTCATGGCCCTGTGGTTAGCACAAGGGGCTATCTTTTGTTGCAAGATTTCCTATTTGCTCATGGGCTAAGAATCTGCCAACGGTCACGTATACAGCTCAGTGGAACTCTCCACATAGACAGAGGCTAAGGTTGATGGCATCCATTTTGTGCAGGCTAGAGCAGTCTCCCATATCTCCCCCTACTCTGTATAATAAAATGAAAAGTTTGGGTGAAGGGCCTGTCTTAGGTTGCTCTAATGGGCTTTCAGTTCTGGACGTGACTGAGTATCCAAATTATTCAAGCCTGAAAACAATGTTGAAGTCACGTTTGCCTGCAGACACTGGCATTAGGCTATCCCCGTTGTAGGCACCTCCACAGCCTGGAGCAGAGTGAGCAACGTCGCTGTTCAAACTCTGCAAAACTTAAGGGTTGGAACCCTTGCTCACTGGCAGACTGAGTGTGTGTAGGGTCCTGAGTGGAGAGTTGCTGGTAGTGCACTTGCACGGAGCGTTTGGTGGCTTCATCAACCTGATTTTTAACAAAATTTGTGAGGCGGCGAAATGCCCATGGGCCAAAGGAAATCATCAGCATAAAGCCAATAAAGGGTTCTAAGAGGCTGGGTAACAGGGTGGATAACCAGGGAGAGGTTGAAAACCAATTCTGATACCAAGATTCATTCTTTTCTTTCTGTTTCTGTTTATACTCAAGGCTTTCTTCAATTCTTTTAATACTGTCATCTACCAAGCCTACCTTATCTTTGAAAAAGCAACATTCTTCTTTCAAGGCAGCACAAATTACCCCCTCCCTTAAAAAGGACACTGTTAGTTTATTCTCTAATCCCAGATTCCAGACGAAGAACTGAAATAACTCCCTGCAACAACACCAGGAACTAAGCTCCGTTGGGAGATATACTTGTGCTAGTGTTAATATGATGAGGACAGAGAGGAAATGACAATTTGACCTAAGACCAGGAGGTCCTATCACATCACTTAACACTAAGTGGAAATCAGAAGATGTGTCATCCTTTGAACTACGAAAAATAAGAGCACTAACTACAGAAAACTGACTTTGACAACCGTGACTGGGCAGAACTTACTTTGAGACCATTAAGGAAAACCCTACCCTAGGCTATAGCCCAGGTCTCTTACAAAAATCAAGATTTCTTAGTACAGAGGCTCAATTCTGACAACAGAGACAAGCAGAACCTTTGGAACCATAATTTCCTAGACTTTGGCTCAACGAACTAGCAAGAATATGGAGCACATGATACAGAAAACTGAACACATCAACGATGTTGGAACAGAACCTCTAGAACCTTAAAGACTCTATCCTAGGCCTTATCCTAGGACCTGAGCAAATACCAAGATTCTTGCTACAGTTGCCTGATTTTCTCATCCACAACTGAGAGGAAAGTTTCCTGACACCACAAAAAAAAAGAAAAACACCCTGGAATATGGCAATGAGAAGGTATGGAGCCAGTGGTTGTTCCATGACAATATGCTTCAAGAGTGGAGAAACCCTGAATCTCTTAGGCCACTGAAATTTCCTTCCTTCCTCAATACTTACTGTGCCTATACCAAAAAAAAAAAAAAAAAAGTGGGGGTAACACCAAACCCTGCCACTCCAGCATTCCTTTTTCTGGTTTTGTTTTGTTTTGGTTTTTGTCTGTTTTTGATATTATTTTCCTTCTCTTTTTTCTTCCACCTTTTTCTTTTTTTTTTTTCTTCACTCTTGAGGATATTATTCAGTGATCTTTTCATTCCTTTTCTTTCTTTCTTTCTTTCTTTCTTTCTTTCTTTCTTTTTTTTTAGTAGTTGATACCAAATTTTTCTTCTCTTTTCCTTAACCTTTATATCTCCAACAAAATAGCATAACTTGAATCATTCAGCCTCATAAATTGAGGGGGGAAAAGGATGATACCAGGACCAGTCATATGAACATGTAGTGTAAATAAAAAATGACCAGACTGGAACACCAAACAGAATAGATACCCATCCTACAACAAGCTGTAAAGTGGAGACCAGTTACACTAGCATACTGGGGGAGGGGGTAAAGGAGGGGGGTATGGGAAACATACTTGGATCAGGAGTGGAGGGAGGACAACATTGGTGGTGGGAATGCCCTTCATTCATTGTCACTATGTACCGTAAATAATTCTGTGTAATGAACTTCAGTCACAATAAAAATTTAAAAAAATCTGCATGCATTATTTGAAAAAGTGTTTATTTAGCTCCTTGACTGATTTATCATTGTGTTGTTTCATTGTTGTTGGATTATATGATTTTGATTATCTTTTGCATATATTTGTTATATCTTTGTTATAATATCTTAGTATATGCACTACAAAAGTTAGCACATATTATTAAGTATCTTATAAAAAGACTGGGCAAGGCATTTGCTTTGAATATAGACAACTTGGGTTCTATTCCCGACACCCATATAGACCTGTAAGTCCTGCTAGGAGTGATTCTTGGGCACACTGCCAAAGTATTTCTTGAGCACAGTTAGGTGTGATCCCCAAATCTATATGCATATATGTTTATAAACACCTTTGCAGAAATGGCTAAAATTACCTTTAGTGTTGATTTTTATGAATGTGTTTTACATACAGTAAATAATCTTTCTTGTCTTGGGGTAGTCCAGTTACTAAACATTGTCTTAGAATTTTGTAAAGTATGTACATTATTTTTATTTTTACTAGATCTCAGAGTACAATATGCCATAGAGAAAACATAGTCACTTGACAGTATTTTTACCAATGAACAAAACCTTTTATATGTGAAAAATAACACCAGTGTATGAAAGATAATTTCATATATTTTAATAATTTCATATTTTTCAAATTTATTGTCTCATGTCTTCTATGCTACTATTCTAAATATGACCAACATGCAAGTATAAATGTGACATACATTTTTTTCCAGATAGGATTAGTGTTTGGACTATAAAATTCTTCACATTTTCTTTTTTTTTTTTTTTTTTTTTTTTTTTTTTTTGGGTTTTTTTTTTATAATTTTTTATTATGAATTATGAGAACAAAAGATGCAAAGAAAGAGGATAAGGTAAAGTTACAGTGGAAGGACAATCACCCATAACATAATTATCAGAAGAAGTCCCCTTGCTGATATCTTAACTTTGAATTTTCACCAAAGAAAGTTAAGATAAATAAAACAGAATCCATGTGCAATTACTTTTTCCCTCAAGTCCCCAGATTGTAGCACATTATAATATTTCTTAACAGCACACAAGGCAATCTAAAGCCATCAAACTTACGTAACTCCTTAAACATTAGAGGCATAGTGTTTTTTACATTTCCATGTACATGCATATTAGCTTAAGTTAACCTCAAATTTTAAGTGGGTGTGTTTTAAGGATTAGAGTCAAAGGAGCACAGTAAAAACGATGTTAGAGTGGCAATTGTTGTTTGCATAGGCCCACCAAAATATGAGAGGCATGGAAAGGAATAGCCTTGGCCTAAATACAAAGAGATCCTACCCCTGAAGTTTCCTGGCATAAGACCAGCTCTAGGCCTCAGGAAAGTTATCGTTCGCTCCAAGACATTGTCCGTAGCGCCAACACACTTATCACACAGTCTCTGTTGTTGGTCTCATGTTTCTGTATTAAAGATTCTGGAATCTGCATGTCCTACATTGAAGTCATGATGAGGAGTGCCTTCTCGTTTCACCTCACCATGAAAGGGGAATGCAGGAAGCCCTGTCCTATAAGCAGGTTGTTGTTGTTGTTAAGTCTTCTCAGTGTTAAAGGAAGTCTCTTTTGAGCAGGACGATGTCTGAGCAGTGGTAGGGTCTTCCGTGGTAGAGGATTGCTTCCAGGTGATGTTATAGACAAACCTCACCATAAAGGGGCAATACAGCAAGCCCTGTCCAGTAAACAGGTCATTGTTCTTGTTGTCTTCTCAGTGCTAAGGGATGTCTCTTTTGAGTAGATCGATGTCAGAGCAGCTGTAGGGTCGTCCCTGGTACAGGAATGCCTCCGGGTGATGTTATATACAACCTTGGATGTTTTGTAAATGTCTTCTGTAGATCAAGGGGTAAATGGAGAATGTCCATTCTTCTGAGGCCTGTGCCAGGTCTTTATGTCAATGTTCAGGGTGTAAGGTCTCATTGTACTACAAGATTTGTGTGTTCCCCTTTCTATTAGATAAGAACTTATTGGTATGTATAGTATTTTCCCATGTCAGTGTGCCTACGCAAACAAGATATAAAGCCACGTGGTGCTATCAGATATATGGGGGCATAAGAACATTTCCAACAAGACCCATGACTTGGTTCAAACATAAGTATTAAACTGAGGGATTCTTTCACACCAAATTCCATATTGAGCAGTTCACAAAGAGAAGATAAAAAAAAAAATGGGGGGGGATCATCACTGTATAAGAAAGTATTTAGCAAAAGTTATAGCCGTCAAAGAAAACACCCATAAAATGTTGAAAAGATATGTGTCCTTTTTATGCCTTTAAAAATAGTTGTGTGGGTGTTAACTCTAGGGCACCACTTTGGTCTGTGAATTAGGACTCAAGAGTACTTAAGTTAGAAAGGGTAAAAAAGGAGTAATGATGATAGGAGTTAAAGAAGTTAAAGAGAAATATGAACTTATGAAGGGGTATGCAAAAGGGCAGAGTACAAAATGGACATTCTGCATACATAAAAACATAATTCAATGATAGTGAGTACTAGTAATGTTTCTTGTGAGAGTACTATTAATGTTTTTTGTGCGCGCGGGGGCTATCGCCCCCGCACGATTTTGAAAATGTAGACTGGACAGAGATTACCAGTGCCAAACCTCCTCCTGCCTGACTCCCGGCTCCCAGGAAGGAGAGATCCTTCAAGAAGCTGGGAGAACAGAAGTTCAGAGCCCCACCCAGACCCTCCCTATGGAGCCGCATGGATAGTGGGGGAAGGCCTAGGGTCCTTCAAGCTCCACCAAGGGACCCAACTCACCGGCTAGCCCAGGGGTGTGGCCCGGGGAAGCCCTGGAGATCTGGAGCAAGGCGGCAGAGGGGTGCTGGGGTTACCCAAATCCCGCACCCCCCCTAGGCCTGGCCAAGCAGGCCACCGGCATGGCGTGGGCCTGCCAAACCTCCTCCTGCCTGACTCCCGGCTCCCAGGAAGGAGAGATCCTTCAAGAAGCTGGGAGAACAGAAGTTCAGAGCCCCACCCAGACCCTCCCTAAGGAGCCGCATGGATAGTGGGGGAAGGCCTAGGGTCCTTCAAGCTCCACCAAGGGACCCAACTCACCGGCTAGCCCAGGGGTGTGGCCCGGGGAAGCCCTGGAGATCTGGAGCAAGGTGGCAGAGGGGTGCTGGGGTTACCCAAATCCCGCACCCCCCCTAGGCCTGGCCAAGCAGGCCACCGGCATGGCGTGGGCCTGCCAAACCTCCTCCTGCCTGACTCCCGGCTCCCAGGAAGGAGAGATCCTTCAAGAAGCTGGGAGAACAGAAGTTCAGAGCCCCACCCAGACCCTCCCTAAGGAGCCGCATGGATAGTGGGGGAAGGCCTAGGGTCCTTCAAGCTCCACCAAGGGACCCAACTCACCGGCTAGCCCAGGGGTGTGGCCCGGGGAAGCCCTGGAGATCTGGAGCAAGGCGGCAGAGGGGTGCTGGGGTTACCCAAATCCCGCACCCCCCGTAGGCCTGGCCAAGCAGGCCACCGGCATGGCGTGGGCCTGCCAAACCTCCTCCTGCCTGACTCCCGGCTCCCAGGAAGGAGAGATCCTTCAAGAAGCTGGGAGAACAGAAGTTCAGAGCCCCACCCAGACCCTCCCTAAGGAGCCGCATGGATAGTGGGGGAAGGCCTAGGGTCCTTCAAGCTCCACCAAGGGACCCAACTCACCGGCTAGCCCAGGGGTGTGGCCCGGGGAAGCCCTGGAGATCTGGAGCAAGGCGGCAGAGGGGTGCTGGGGTTACCCAAATCCCGCACCCCCCCTAGGCCTGGCCAAGCAGGCCACCGGCATGGCGTGGGCCTGCCAAACCTCCTCCTGCCTGACTCCCGGCTCCCAGGAAGGAGAGATCCTTCAAGAAGCTGGGAGAACAGAAGTTCAGAGCCCCACCCAGACCCTCCCTAAGGAGCCGCATGGATAGTGGGGGAAGGCCTAGGGTCCTTCAAGCTCCACCAAGGGACCCAACTCACCGGCTAGCCCAGGGGTGTGGCCCGGGGAAGCCCGGGAGATCTGGAGCAAGGCGGCAGAGGGGTGCTGGGGTTACCCAAATCCCGCACCCCCCCTAGGCCTGGCCAAGCAGGCCACCGGCATGGCGTGGGCCTGCCAAACCTCCTCCTGCCTGACTCCCGGCTCCCAGGAAGGAGAGATCCTTCAAGAAGCTGGGAGAACAGAAGTTCAGAGCCCCACCCAGACCCTCCCTAAGGAGCCGCATGGATAGTGGGGGAAGGCCTAGGGTCCTTCAAGCTCCACCAAGGGACCCAACTCACCGGCTAGCCCAGGGGTGTGGCCCGGGGAAGCCCTGGAGATCTGGAGCAAGGCGGCAGAGGGGTGCTGGGGTTACCCAAATCCCGCACCCCCCCCCTAGGCCTGGCCAAGCAGGCCACCGGCATGGCGTGGGCCTGCCAAACCTCCTCCTGCCTGACTCCCGGCTCCCAGGAAGGAGAGATCCTTCAAGAAGCTGGGAGAACAGAAGTTCAGAGCCCCACCCAGACCCTCCCTAAGGAGCCGCATGGATAGTGGGGGAAGGCCTAGGGTCCTTCAAGCTCCACCAAGGGACCCAACTCACCGGCTTGCCCAGGGGTGTGGCCCGGGGAAGCCCTGGAGATCTGGAGCAAGGCGGCAGAGGGGTGCTGGGGTTACCCAAATCCCGCACCCCCCCCTAGGCCTGGCCAAGCAGGCCACCGGCATGGCGTGGGCCTGCCAAACCTCCTCCTGCCTGACTCCCGGCTCCCAGGAAGGAGAGATCCTTCAAGAAGCTGGGAGAACAGAAGTTCAGAGCCCCACCCAGACCCTCCCTAAGGAGCCGCATGGATAGTGGGGGAAGGCCTAGGGTCCTTCAAGCTCCACCAAGGGACCCAACTCACCGGCTTGCCCAGGGGTGTGGCCCGGGGAAGCCCTGGAGATCTGGAGCAAGGCGGCAGAGGGGTGCTGGGGTTACCCAAATCCCGCACCCCCCCTAGGCCTGGCCAAGCAGGCCACCGGCATGGCGTGGGCCTGCCAAACCTCCTCCTGCCTGACTCCCGGCTCCCAGGAAGGAGAGATCCTTCAAGAAGCTGGGAGAACAGAAGTTCAGAGCCCCACCCAGACCCTCCCTAAGGAGCTGCATGGATAGTGGGGGAAGGCCTAGGGTCCTTCAAGCTCCACCAAGGGACCCAACTCACCGGCTTGCCCAGGGGTGTGGCCCGGGGAAGCCCTGGAGATCTGGAGCAAGGCGGCAGAGGGGTGCTGGGGTTACCCAAATCCCGCACCCCCCCTAGGCCTGGCCAAGCAGGCCACCGGCATGGCGTGGGCCTGCCAAACCTCCTCCTGCCTGACTCCCGGCTCCCAGGAAGGAGAGATCCTTCAAGAAGCTGGGAGAACAGAAGTTCAGAGCCCCACCCAGACCCTCCCTAAGGAGCCGCATGGATAGTGGGGGAAGGCCTAGGGTCCTTCAAGCTCCACCAAGGGACCCAACTCACCGGCTTGCCCAGGGGTGTGGCCCGGGGAAGCCCTGGAGATCTGGAGCAAGGCGGCAGAGGGGTGCTGGGGTTACCCAAATCCCGCACCCCCCCTAGGCCTGGCCAAGCAGGCCTCCGGCATGGCGTGGGCCTGCCAAACCTCCTCCTGCCTGACTCCCGGCTCCCAGGAAGGAGAGATCCTTCAAGAAGCTGGGAGAACAGAAGTTCAGAGCCCCACCCAGACCCTCCCTAAGGAGCCGCATGGATAGTGGGGGAAGGCCTAGGGTCCTTCAAGCTCCACCAAGGGACCCAACTCACCGGCTTGCCCAGGGGTGTGGCCCGGGGAAGCCCTGGAGATCTGGAGCAAGGCGGCAGAGGGGTGCTGGGGTTACCCAAATCCCGCACCCCCCCTAGGCCTGGCCAAGCAGGCCACCGGCATGGCGTGGGCCTGCCAAACCTCCTCCTGCCTGACTCCCGGCTCCCAGGAAGGCAAATTCTTCACATTTTCATGGGGCTGGAGAGATAGCACAGTGGTAGAGAGTTTGCCTTGCATGCAGCTGACACAGGATGTATGGGGGTTAGAATCCCAGCATCCCTTATGTTCTCCCTGTGCTGCCAGGAGTTATTTCTGAGGGCAGAGCCAGGGGTAACCACTGAGCACAGCCAGGTATTTCCCAAGAACCAAAAAAAAAAACTTCACAATTTTAGAGCATGTTAATAATTCTTTAGTAAATAATATATATGTAGAATTATTTCATGTTTAATTTCTTCTTTGTAATTTTTCTAAACGTACTGTAATTATAATTTAGTTTTGTTTTATGATGTTTTTACTCATTTATTTTGATATATTGATAACTGTCACTTATCTCATCAGTCCCAGTACAGATATAATTGTGTGAGCTGAGGTATGCACATAAAATCCTGGAAGCCACCAATCTGTGAAGAATCACAAACTATACAGGGAATTACCTTCATTCAATTTCATTTTTATGTAATGACCACATATTATCAAATAGCCCATGAACAGCCCTTGAAAGCTTCTATATATTTCTACTAATAGTTGCATGATTCTTATTTTACTTATAGGCTATAGAGTAAGGTGTAGAACCCCTAACCTATGTCCATAGCTTGCCGTGCTTCAGGGCTGACATCTAGAAACAAAAAGTACAATTATTATTTTTAAAATGTACTATTGAAATAATACATTTTAAAATCTTTTTTGTTTTCTCTTATTGAATTTTGAAGTTTATAACATTTATTAAACATATTTGACAAAACTGCTTCAAGAAAGAAATGCCTCAAAGTGGCTCATGAAAACAGAAGCCTCTTTTGGTAATCTACCAAATTATTTATTTATAAATTTCTGAAAATAATAGCTGAAAGATGTTTGCTACATGAATAAATAGGATGAAGAAAATTAGAAAATAAGGCGCTTTATCAAATAGTCCAGTTTACTAAAGTTCAAGTTCCATGTTATCACTAACAACAAACCCCATTACTTTAAGTTATTCTGAGAGAGCTAGACTTCATGACAAATTATAAGATGCTGTTTTTTTTTTTTTACCAACAATGTGCAGTTATTAGGAGCCTGTCAGCATGATGTAGTAGAGACCTTTCTAGAGTTGTTTTTTTTTTTTTTTTTTTTTTTTACACCAGCATCCTTCTTCCCTATATTATCTCTTTCCAAGAGAAAAACCTAGGTAAAAAGCAAATACAAAGGGAATCTGATCATGAATTTTGAGTTGATTGAGGGCTGATATCCAAGCAACACAGATGCTCTTTTTAAAGCATCTGGGCACAATGTGGAGCTGATAGTTTCCCTTTGGTTTAAAGCCAGAGGCAATAAATCTATTTAATGTCTTTGTATTTTATGGGCTTCTCTTCAATAATTTCTTTTATATAAATGATGCTCTGAATATGTGCTGTTTTTGTAGCTCAGACTCATTTAAGCTTTAGATTTCAATAGTGACTATCTTTTATTACTCAATAATGGATGAACACAGGAACTGGAAAAGTGTTTTGTGAAAAAAAATAAACACAGTACTGAAAACCTAATACTTTTCCTTTCCATAAATGGGTATTGCAGATAGCAATTGTCTATTTCTGCTTAGCTGGCAGAAGGATTCAGAATGCTGTCTACTTTCTCCTTCACATGCTGATTTAGAATAAATGCAATTTCTTCAGGGCATGCTCCTTTTGAAACTCTTAGGGAAATATCTGAACCAGTAATACAAACCTATAACTATGATTTCTTCAAAAATGCATATAGGATTTTAATATTCTTCTTCAGTGCTCAATGAAAAAAATGCATAAAATGTGAAGTCCTCTCCAGTTATATACAAATAGTACTGTTTTTGGAGAATAACTTTTAGTTAAATGAAAAGATATCTAGGAGTTTCTAAAGTTTTCCTTCAGAGCATATATATTTGTAATACTAGTCTTTCAACTAAAGTAAATGTGAAGTTACTTTTCAGGGAGAAAAAATTGGGGTGATCTGAAAATAAAGCAGCTATTTAATCTAAAAGGAAACAAGTATTTTATAAAAGTTAGGTAATATGTAAATCATCTTAGACTTCTGTGATATATCTGAGAAGTTATAATTTTTGGATATAGCAAGAGGGTTACAGTTATTTTATAATTTGGTTCAGTTTGGGGCCATACCTAGTGATGCTCAGAGTTTACTCTTCAAGAAAAGAGGAATAACACTTAGGAATCACTATTAGTGGTTCTCAGAGAACCATACAGGATAGCAGGTATTGGATTTCAGTTGGCCACATGCAAGGCAAATACCTTTGGCTGAACTATTTTACCATCCCCATGAAGAATGCAGTTTTACCAGCAAATACTTAGAAGTCCAGAGATATATTTTCCATTGCTGAGATTGCAGTGTGACTAGTAATTAGTCTCATAATGTATAGACACTTGTGAATACAGTATCTGGTGGAAGAAAACATGTTGCTTATGAATTTAATAATACATTAAAATAATTTTGCTTGCTATTAATTATTTTATTTATATACATTTTCAAAATATTAATGTAATCATCTTATCTAAATTTCTCACATAGTAAGTCTAGAGCTATAAATTAAGACATTTTAAATATCTAAAACAGCAGTAAAATATTATATTTTAATGTATTATGCTGATTTTGGATCTCATTTTCTTCTGTTGGTTATTATTATGTTTCTGATCCAGATTATTTATGAGCATTTTGTTATATTTTCATATCTAGGAATAAATATCCCTCACATCTCCTATTTTAGAGGTTATAATTTAAAGAAGCCTGTTAGTGTTGATTCTGTCTGGCATAAACCCTGCAATAGTATCCCGACCAGAAAGAAGGTAACTATTGAGTGTCAATCATAAGAGATAATATATATAATTATGCATATAATGGTCGTCAGGGAATATTAGGACAAAGGACTGCCCAGTATATTCAACACTGGGATCTTGAATATGGCCAATCAGGTTTCAATATCTACCACCCTATCATATCCCAATCCTTCCAGGAGAAATCTGAGTGAAGAGCTAAGAGTAAGCTGTAATAACAACAGGGTGTGATGTCTGCCCCAAAATGAAAAGATAAAACGAAGAACTAGAAGTCTGTCTTACCATGTAATTCTGTTTCATCAGAACATCCTCAGTCTCTTCAAAGGAAATAAAATTACTTTAGTGCCACACGTGCTTGCATTAGACTCAGGATGGTCTTTCATGAGATGTATCTCTTTACTAGTATCTTTAACATTAATTTATGTATTAAATATACAGGGTAAAAAGTCATTTTACATAATCAAATAAGTCTCAAATCTCAGTAGCTTAAGATAGTAAAATCATTATTACATGTCTATTAGCTGGCCACCTTGTTCAGCATTTTATATATTAACTACTATTAATGATGTTGTTAGCTATACTAGGACATAAAAGATCTCAGGTTGATGAAAGGTTTCCACTCATAATGATGAACGTTATTTGCATATGATCTCCTGAACACTGTCATGAATGATCTCTGAGCACAATACCAGGAATAAATCCTGACCCATGCCAGAGATTCTGAATAAAGACACACAAAAATCAAAGCATATTAAGAAAATTAAGTGAAGACTTAGATCACATCTAAAACATATCCAAGAGATTAGATAGATACTACAGTGGGTAAAGTACTTGCTTTATACATAGTCAATCTGGGTTTTATCCTGCCATCCCGTATGGTCCTGCAAAGTACTGTCAACGGTGGCTCGTGAGCCTTGAGTATAGCCAAAAGTAGACCCAAATAAAACAAAACAAAAACATACATACATACAAAGAGGCAGACACACTGAATGTGTTCTAAATCCTAACTATATGATTGTGGACATAACTCAAAGGGGTGGATTATGTACAAGGGATGATCTTGCAAACTTCAACACTGCTTGCCTGAGCAACACCATGTCCCTGGACAGCACTAGACAACCAGGCTTGTACTGTGCACACATCTAAAATAAAAAGTGCTGAGAAGCTCTTCTAAAAAGTTGCTATCTACAGAGATAACTATATGAGTTAGGGCTCCAGGATAAGTACACCTGCTAGTGAAATTCTAACTGTTCTTTTAGATTGAAGAAATTATGGGATGGATACTAAGGTTATTTCATTTAACAAAATGAAGAGTGCCAGGATGCAACTGGTTCCATGACAAAATTGATTTTTCATAATCTCTTCTCTTTCTCTATTTCCTTCTCTCTTCATTTATTTCTCTTCATGATGATTATATATTATTTATATAATGCATTTTCTTCCTGCCAGTATCTTCCATGTACCAATTTGCAACCCTTAATAAAAAATAAAAGGAATTTAAAGGATACATATTTCTTCTTTTCCCAAATCAAAGAGACATATACAGACATATAGACAAACTACGAAGAATAACTGTGATTAGCTTGACCTTTGATGTAGCATTAACTGGTCAGAAAAAAATTATGACACATCACTGTGTGAACTAATGCTTATAGTGAAGAAAAGAAGCTGTCTCTGATGAAGGGAGGTAATTTTTCTGTTCTATTCCCAGAACAAAAACAAAATGCAAGAAAAAAAAACCCACCACTCTTAAAATTGAATTCTTTACTTTTATAATCTGCATGTGTGTGTCTATTTATATAGATGTATTTAGTATTTAGAAGTCTTCTTCTCAGCTACTTTAAAAAGTCAAATCAGATTAAGGAAAAGTAGAATGGCCAATTATTTCTTCATTAATTGTACTGTAGGGCATCAATGATATTAGAAGTTTCAGTAAAGTGACTAGTGCTGAGAAAATCAAAGCAATGAAAATTATCTTTAAAAGTTTTGTTTATATGTGCCATTGAAAAACTAAGTAAATAACTAATTTAGTTTTTTGTTTTGTTTTGTTTTGGGGCCACACCCTGCAGTGCTTAGGGGTTACTTCTGTCTTTGCGCTTAGAAATCACTCCTGGCGTGATAGTGGCAAACTTTGGCGATTGCCACTATCACACCTTTACTATATATTTTTACTCTTGTCCTTTAATGAAAAAATACAACTTACTGAACTTAAACGTTTTAAACAAATTAGACAGTTCTGCATTTGGGATTTCTAGCGCAGGCCGGAGCCAATTCACGTCACCTAAAAGTCTCTGAAAATCATTAAGTGTTTTGAGGTTTTCTTTTTTGATGGAGATTTTTTGTGGACGTATAGACGTTCGGTTCAAAATAAAACCCAAGTATTGATATGGTGGCATAGTCTGTATCTTTTCTAAAGCTATTTTCAGTTCTGCTGTTTGCAAACAGTCAATAACAAAAGAATATATGTTCTGTAGATCTGTTTCATTGTTCATTGTGATAAGAATATCATCAGTATAATGAAAGATCATGGCTTGAGGAAATCTTTCTCGAGCAGGGCTCAAAATCCTATCTACAAAAAATTGACACATTGTTGGGGAATTCAGCATGCCCTGGGGGAGGACAGTCCATTGGAACCTCCAGCAGGGATGGGTGTTGTTTATAGAAGGAACTGAGAATGCAAACCGGTGTTTATCATCCGGGTGAATAGGAATATGGTAAAAACAGTTTTTCAAGTTAATTATGACTAGTGGCCATTCCTTTGGGATAACTACAGGTGATGGTAAACCTGTTTGCAATTTTCCCATGGGTACCATAGATATGTTTACTGCTCTTAGATCCATCAACAGTCTCCATTTTCCGGACTTCTTTTGTATGGTAAATATAGGCGAATTCCATTGAGAAAATGAAGGCTCAATATGTCCTAATTTTAGCTGTTCTTCCACTAATTCTGTTAGCACCTTTAATCTATCAATTTTAAGGGGCCACTGACCTATCCAAATTGGTTCATCAGATTTCCATTTTATTTTTATCGGTGCTGGGTTCTTTCTGTCAGTGGCCCCTACCAAAAATTCTGAGTTTTCATTTCAGGAGAAGTTCCAGACTCTTCTGGAGCTAATGGGATGTGGAATTCAGCTTTCCACTGCTTATGTAGGTCGCGACCCCACAGAGAAGGTGAGAATGGGCCCACATGAGGTCTAATTATGGCCTTTTGATTTTCTGGGCCGTGAACTACCATAGTCCTTTTACTTAATAGACAGGAACTTAAACCTCCCACTCCTTCTAGTGAGTATGGAATTTCTTGTAGAGGCCAATTTTCTGGCCATTCCTTATCAGAAATTACTGTGATTTGCGCCCCGGTGTCTATCATTCCATTAAAGGGTCGCCCCTGAAAGTGAAGTTTAATCATCGGATTTTCCTCTTTAAATTTAGTAACCAAAGCGATAATTGGGTTATGGGCGGCCCCTGGATCTGTGCTTCCAAAACCTCCAATTCGTGTCTTATTTGAAGTTCCAAATTTGACATACGGCACTATTACTATCTGGGCAATTGCCTCCCCCTTTTTGAATGTTCAAGTATCCGGTACCGTAATTACTACAACAATTTCTCCCTTTGAATCTGAGTCAATGACACCTGTGGTTACTGATATACCCTTTACATTGAGGGAACTTCTGCCCAGAATCAACCCCATTGTATTTGGGGGTGGCGGGCCTACAATGCCAGTCTTTAGCATGAAGGGGCATGCTCCTGGGTAAATTGTAATGTCCTCTGGGCAAGTTATGTCGAGCCCAGCGCTCCCCGCAGTCACATGAATTAATTCGCTAATTGTGAGCAATCTTGGGCTGGGCTCGGAAGAAGTATGGTTTGTGGACTTTGCCCCTGATTTGCACGGGCCTGGGGATTGGCCCGGTAGGCGTTTCCCTGCATTGGAAATGTGTGTCCCTGAGGAGCTTGATTTAACAAAAGACGACAATTTCTTCTGATATGGCCCTGTTTTCCACAATGGTAACAGAAGAATTGCCTCCTGGGTGTGGTGTTAAAACCATTTCCTGTGTTATTATTAGGGAGATTTTCAGATCTGCAATCTTTTGCCCAGTGGCGACCTCTCTTGCATTTTGGGCAGAGACCAGGCTTTGGGGCGGCGCTTTTTCCCCGGGGGTAGAAAGACTTTGTTCCCTTACTAACCGCAAAAGTTTGCACTGGATCCAGGTTTGCTGAAGAATCATAAACATTTCTGCAGGCATATAAAAACTCATTTAAGTCAGCCTTGTCCTGCAAAGGGGCCAATATCAATTTGCAGGCTGAATTTGCATTATGATAAGCCAAACTTTTTTTTAAATATTTTCTAACCTGCTTATCTTTGACTTGTATTTTCAAGGCATCTTTGAGTTTAGCTACAAAGTCGATATATGGCTCATGGGGACCTTGGGTAATTTTTAAAAAGGTTCCTGCACCTGTGCTGTTCATATCAAGTTTTTCCCATGCGGATACTGCAATATCTTTAATTATGTTTAAGATTTCCTTAGGTAAAGCAGCTTGTGCCTGAATATCTGCATATTGATTTTCTGCCATTAATAATTCATACGATAGAGTGACCCCTGCCACTTGTTTTTTTGTTCCATCTGGGCTATATAATTTGGATTTCACACCCTCCGCATAGAACATCTCCCATTCCGTTCGCTGTTTAGATGGCAAGCATATTTCAGCTAGTTTTTGAAATTCATGCAGTGTCCAAAGTGATTTTCGACACCAAAGTCTTAGCGTTTCCACACAGTATGGAGAGGTTGGCCCAAATTCCTTACATGTTTTCTTAAACCGTTCCATGTCTTCTATTTCAAGGGGTTCGTAAATGGTTTTATATACTGTTTGTAACGGAACTGAGGCCGGATTAGCAGAAGTACTTTGCACCGGGCTCTGAGCCCTGACATATGGAGCACTAGCCTGTGATTTGTCATCTGAGCCGGCACTATTTTGTGATTCCATTCTGTGTACAGAATCCGGACTCACTTGTGGACTTAGCACCGGGGGTTGGTCATCAGTGTTAATATTTTGATTTGGGTCCTGAGTTTCTAAATTATGTTTCCGAGTAGATTTTTTGTTGGGAAAAATGCCTATATTTTTGATGTTGGTGCTAGATTCATCAGCCTGCACTTTGGCCTGGAGTTTCATTGGATAGATCTCCTTATTTTTCAGGCTGGTCTTAGCCTCACTTTTCCCACACTTTTTCCTTCCGAAATACCAGCCAATACCTATGCACGCCATAACAATATTAGCAACCACAGAGATTCCACAAACTATGGCTAATGGAGCCAACACAGGCGAGGCAAATATTTGAGTATCAATTGTCATTTGAACTATAGACCACAACCATCCAAAAGCAATGATTTTACCTATCATCCAGCCTATTTGTTTGAAATAGTATGGAAATATCCACTTGACAAACGCCAAACCAAAGAATTTGTAACAAGGTGGCACAATCAACACGGCTGACCATAGAAGCCATTCAAGGATCTTCAGAGGTAATTTCCAATAAAGCGTTTCACTTACAGTTATTGAGGGTCCAGGTCCCTGTTCGGGCGCCATCTGTAAGATATTTTCGCCGTTATCTTGGCTGGGTATTTGTGAATCCAAGAACAGTCCCCAGAATGAGAAATTACTTCCCATCCCCTTGTCCCCTTTCGGGGGAAGGCCTTGGTAATATTTATCCGCAGCAAGTAATAATCCACACAAACAAGAACGATAGGGTTTAAAAGATCGGGCAAGGAGAGCCAGAGAATCCTTCTGCAGCCAGCAGCTTTTCACAGAAGGCCCCTCACTCCTGTCCCTCAAGCTATTTATTGCCAACTCCACAGCGCCCCACCTGGAAGGGTTAGGTGGGGCAAAAGTCACAGAACAATCCTAAGGAAACACTTTTATATACAATTCCAAGAATCATCTTATGGAAACTTTTTCATATGCTACAAACAACAAATTACTGTAGTAGAATGCCTGTCTTGAATACAGGCAGGGGATGAAAAGGGGGGAGGGGGTAATGTTGCACTGGTGAAGGGGGGTGTTCTGGTTATGACTGTAACCCAAATATGATCATGTTACTTAAATAAAAAATATATTTAATAAAAAATATAAAAGAAATTTGGAAACATGAGTCTGAAGAAAAATAGATAGAAATAAAACTATATGTATTGTGGGAATGAATAATTGGATATGTGCATATTCATGTTTAGTAAACAAGTAAATTGATAACTAGAAATATACTATGTCTCTGTTACCTGTCTTGACTCAAGAGGAATAAAGAATGGGGCCTGAGCTGTGGCACAGTGGTAGGGTGCTGAAAAAAAAAATCATTCCTGGCATGCTCAAAGACTATATGGAATGCTGGATATTAACCTGCGTCAGCTGCATGCAAGACAAACACCCTACTGGCTGTGCTCTCTCTGGCTCCCTTGGTTTATTTCATTAACTTTACTTTTAGTGGAAAGTTATTATTTTGCTGTTATTTTGGCCTTGGTGACAGTGCTTTGGATTTATTCATGGTTCTGCACTCAGGTATTACTCTTAATAGTGCTGAATTCAGGTCAGCAACAAGCAGGGGAATCATGCTACCTGCTGTTCTATAACTCTGGCCAAGCTCATTATTATTGATTATTATTATTATTATTATTATTAGTAGTAGTAGTAGTAGTAGTAGTAGTAGTAGTAGTAGTAGTGGTGGTGGTGGTGGTGGTGGTGGTGGTGGTGGTGGTGGTGGTGGTGGTGGTTTTAGAGCCAAACACCCGGTGGCCCTCAGGGGCTACTCTTGGCATTTGAGCTCAAAAAACATTCCTGGCATGCTCGCGGAGCCATACAGGATCTGGGAATCAAACTCAGGCCTGTCGTGGGTCCGCCAAGTGCAAGGCAAAAGCCATCTCTCCTGCCTCAAGCTTATTTGTTTTTAAAGCCAAGTAATATTTCATTGTCCAAATGGATAGCAGGTACAAATCTATTCACCCACTAAAAGACATCATGGTTTCTCCCACACTATTCAATAAAATATAGTTTACTGAAACACCAAAGTCTATATTATTGTTCATAATAGATATTTTTCCATCATTAAAGTTTTTCATAATAGAGTGTCAGTCATATAGTGTACAACATCCTTCACAATTGCACATTTCCTACGACCAGTGTTTCCAGTTTCTCTCCTGTTCTCCTCCCTGCCCTCTCTCCTGTTGGAATCTCCAACTTCCTGTCTGGATATACTTTTACTTAATAAATATTGAGCTTTCTTGCAAGTATGGTCATTATGATTTCTTTCTATATACATCTGAATCAGATAGTTCTGTCTGTGATATTACTATTACTAACAATAGCAAATTAAGCAGCTTTCAGCAGTACAAATATTCAGTGAAAGCTGATTTCAAACATAATCAGAAATTCACCTGATTAAAGAAAAGTTATGGGGCTGGCGAGGTGGCGCTAGAGGTAAGGTGTCTGTCTGCTTTGCAAGCTCTAGCCAAGGAAGGACCACGGTTCAATTCCCTGGTGTCTCATATGGTCCCCCGAAGCCAGGGGCAATTTCTGAGCGCTTAGCCAGTAGTAACCCTTGAGCATCAAATGGGTGTGGCCCGAAAAACCAAAAAAAAGGTTATTGTTATGCTTGATTTCTTTCCATATACCTGAACTATTTACAAGATTATAGAAATACTCAGTAAAATAATACCTTCTGTTGAACTAAAAGTGAAGGGAACAAATTAAATGAGTTGTGAAAAGAAAGACATTAATTTGGGAATCTTAAGAAATGATGGCTGAGTTACTGAAATATATACAATGTATTTCAAGTTATTTGAATTCAATAGTCCCCCCAAATACCTTAACCAAAAGATTTTAGACAATTTATATTTTAGGTAAAAGAATCATAAAAATGGCAAACAAAAATGTTTTATAAAAATGCAGTATGGGGCCGGAGAGATAGCACAACAATAAGGCATTTGCCTTAGACGCAGAAGGACGATGGTTCGAATTCCAGCATCCCATATCATCCCCTGAGCCTGCCAGGGGCGATTTCTGTGGTAGAGCCAGAGTAACCCTGAGCACTGCTGGGTGTGACCCAAAAACCAAAAACCAAACCAAAAATAAATAAATAAAATAAAATAAAAATGGGATATATTTTAAGGTTATGCTTTTTAAAGTATATTAGTCATACTAAAATGTATTTTTAATTTCCACTTTATAATTATTCTGCATGCAACAAATTTGTACATGACAGTTTGAACAGTATGATATGAATCTAGATTCAAATAACCTGATTCCTTTTTTCCTCCCTATAAGTAATGCATAATATTATATTTATGTTTGATTACTTGTACTTTATCTGTTGCTTAGATATTTACCTCATTAAGAAATGCCCTCAGGAATTACTCCTGTTGGTGTTTCAGGTACCATATGTAGTGCCAAGGATCAATTCCATGTTAACTGCATTCAAGGCAAGAACCTAGCTAGCTACTGTACCTTTCTTGAGTCCTTCTTGTTAATATTTTTAAAAGTGATTCACAGAGAATGGAATAAAGAAATCATGTGAGAAAATTGCTATGAAAAATACTAAAAGGACTAGCTAAAAACAAAAATAAAAAAATGAAAAACAAAAGGGCTTTGAAAGCCCAATTCATATAATTGTTAAATACCAATTATTGTTAAAAAGACAGGCAAGATGAAAAAGGAAATTTTTAGGACATGCAGCAAAACACTGCCTGGGATTCTAATTAATAAAAATAAGCTACAACAACCTGGTCCTAAAGTTAAAAATTCTTAGCTTTAGTGTAGCAGTCTTACTTCTTTTCTCTGCTAGTTGACACTTCCTCAGGAGGTAATAAAATGATAAGGGAGATTGGGTCTTTGCAAATTGAAAGCCTGTTATTATCACCTTGTGGCTTACTGCCCACAAGACCATCAAACTATGTAGTCTACAAGTTGAAATAAAATTGCCAAGAGTAGAATATGCTAAATGTAAGGATGAACCTAAAATCTCATGCCAGAGGTTAGTAGAAATATAAAAACAGGTCTGAAAATCTGCTCAGGGCACCTTTTTGTCTTCGGTTTGCCAATTTTTACCATGTACCTGAAGGGTCTACTTTGAGTAGCAATATATATCTCATTTCTGTTTTGCATAACTTAGTCTACTGGTTGAATTCTTTCCTCAGGAAAACTGAGACCAGAGGAAACCCTCCAGGCATCCTCCCTATTTTATGAAACATGTACAAGAAAGATGCTGCACAACAGTGATCTTCCATCACCTGTAGGGGCATTCTGCAAGGCTGTCCAGAAGTACAACTGGCAATATTCATGAAGCTGAAAATGTTATATTAAGGATTGTATTCAGGATCTTGCACATATGTGGATATGAAGACATCTAAAAAATAAATATTTTTAGCTAGAGTGTTGGTAATCTGAGGGAGGCACAGAAAAAAAAAGGTGATAAGGACTCTTAATTCTTTAATTATCGGAACACCAGCATTCCCAGGGAACTTCTTGTGGAATGGACATCCTGTATTCATTCTTTGCCTACCACCTTCCCTGGAGGAAGATCATCCACAGACTTTTACGTTAGATTCCTCTTCCATACACAACCCTCTTTGAAATATAAAAACCTGTTTAGGCTTGTTAGAATTAGGTAGATAATTGGTCCTCCTCTCATGTTAATTATCCCTGAATAACAAATACTATTGTATGTGAAGTTCAGTCAGGGCTTTCAGTCCACAGGTAGTGAGCCCCTGATCCATGATTTTCTCTATTATGTCTGTTTTATTTTCTTAATCCTCATGTACCCCTGCTTAAAGGCCACTCACTGGGGGTTGGTTTCCGCCAAAAAATACTTGGAATATGCTTTGCATATGTTCTGTCTTTTGAATTGTCTTTTCAATCATAAAGTCATAATTTTCTTTATAAAAGTAGCTAAGTATCCACTACCAATGTCTCAAAATTCATCAGAAAAGGTATGAAATTATTTGGAGACAGCTCAAAGAAATCTTGTGAGTAAATTTCAAAATGATGCAAGCTCTATAGGTTATTGAATGGGTTATTAGAAACAAAAAGGTCATAGAACCTCCTACCCCAACGAACCAGTACTCAGCACCCAAACGAAGGGACACCCAGACAAACCCACACCTCGTCCCCTGCAAGAAAAGACAACCAACTTTCCTGCTGACTCATGCTGTGCCGCCCTCCCTACCAACTCCCCCTAACGTGGAAACCGGACTTAGCTCTAAAAGTATCCCCAATGCAAGAACTCTTCCAAAAGCTCCCTGCCGCAAATCTTTTGCTAATATCAAGAAGGTCAGGGTGTGTGATGGTAAGGTGCCTGGGAACCCACACACCACAAGAAAATCTCAAAAGACAATGGGGAAACCTATACTTCCATCATAAGTATAAGACCTGTATTATACCACCTCTTTACCTGCTTTTCCTCAAAAGTAAGGTACTCTCTTGCATCACTTTGTTCCTTTAATTACTTTGTTATTTCATTTATTTAAATGTTTGTTCTCCATATACATATGTGAGCACATATATTTTTATTCCTATTTTTATCTTTTTCGGGTGTGTGACCTGTTTCTGTTTTCTTCTATGTCCACCCCAAATGCACCGACAATGTAATGTAGCACCATTTCTCCCTGCAAAGACACACTAAAAAAGGGGGAAATCTTACATATAAAAACGAGCTCTTATCTACTAGGGATAAGAACTCATACTTGTTTACAGTACAGGGATATCTCCCAACTTGAAAATATGTCAGGTGGACCCAACTTAGACCCCAGGTGATTAGACACCATCCATCCAGCCTTGAACCCTGGATCCCAGACTTAGAAACGACACAGTTCTTCACAACAGCTACAGGAAATAAATCCCATCGGGGACATCCTTAATACTGCTGGGCCACCAACAAGTGACAGCTCTAATATGATATCCTGACAACGAGGAAAATGGGAACAACTTGACCTAAGAGCAGGGTATCCTACTTCACCAGCTAACGATAAGACAGAATCAGAAGACTTGTCATCCTTTGTTCGGTCCAAAAGCCAAGATCGCGATTTACAGATGACTGGCTGCTAGAACCATGACCGGACTGTATATATCCTGGGACCAATAAAAAAAACCCTAGTCTAGGGTTTGAACTACGACCTGCACAAAAACCATGATCTCCAGTTCCAAAGGTCTGGCTGAGACAAGTGCAACGGAATGGGTGGGTCTTCTGGAAACACAATGAAAGACGCTATCTAGGTTCCATCCTAGGATCAGTGCAAAGACCAAGACCACCAACCACAGAAGATGGATTAAGATGACACTGAGGGAACAGAACTTCTAGAACCATAAAGATTTCATCATAAATCCCACTCCTGGACCTGTGCAGATACTGATATCTCTAGATACAGAGGTCTAATTTTATCACCCAGGAAGGAGCAGAAGCCTTCCAAACACCAAGAAAGCACCGAGGGGAGAGTAAATGAACCTGAATGGAGTCTATAGTTAATCCCATGACAATATACTCCAAGGGCGGAGAAACCCCATATCTCTTAGGCCAAGTGAATTCCTTTTCGAATGACCCCAATATTTACTGTGCCTGTGCAGGAGGAAAAAAAAGGCAAAAATCACAAAACATTTTTCATTTTTATATATTATTTTTTATTTTTACTTTTTATTATTATTTTTATTTACCTATCTACTTTTTGTCGATTTCTTTGTTTTGGTGTGGTTATTGAAGTTGTTGTCTCCATTTATATTTTTTTTCTTCTTTTCTTATCTTTCTTTCTTTTTTTTTTTTTTTTTTAAAGTAAATAGTTTTATTTTGGATAGGGGGTAGAGAAAGAGGGAAAGAGGAGAGGAGAGAGGTGGAGGTATAGAGAAATAGAGAAAGAAGGGGTAAAGACGAGAGGGGAAGAGGAAAGTAAGGGGAGAGAGAGAGAGAGAGAGAGAGAGAGAGAGAGAGAGAGAGAGAGAGAGAGAGAGAGAGAGAGAGAGCTTCTTATCTTTCTTTATGTGCTCTGCCATGTTTCTTATCTCAAGACCATGGCTTTTATGTGGTACTTATCTTTATTGTTGAAGTGCTCACTGGATATTTTATTTGACACTTCTTTTTGTACCATTGGGGTGATTCACCTTCTTTTTCCCCATCGTCTTTCAAACCATGATGAGAGCGTCTAGAAGGATTCTGCCCATTTTCGTCATATTTGATTTTTTACCCAGTTTATTACTTTTCTCTTCTTCAAACAAAACCACATAACTTGAACTTTCTAGTCCTGCCTTCCAGTTAGAGGGGGAAATAAGGGAGGCACCAAGACCAGACAGGTGCAAGACTAGTAAGTAATCAACTAGGTACAGAGGGGACCACATTTTCTAGCAGCCCCGGGGGTGAGGGAGAAGGATATGGGACGTTGGACAAAAACGGAGGTGTAGGGAGGACAAATCTGTGATGGGAATCCCCCTGATTTTATGTAAATATGTACCTAAAATATTATTGTCAACAATATGTAAGCCATTATGATAAAAATAACAATTATATTTAAAAACAGTCATAGAAAATAATATTTTACAGTTATTTAAATAATGGCAAATATTTTAGTAAAATTTTTTAAATAGTATGCCATATATCAATAAATAATAAATCAGTATTGATATACATTAGATCAAACATTTATTCAGAGTATTTTTAATAATTTAATAAAAGGCATGACTTTGAAAAATGTGTTAATACTATTACCAGTGAAAAACTAAGGAAAATTTATTGACAATCTACATTTATTTATCTAATGGATACAGTGAAAATTAATTTCTGATTATGTAACAGCAATTTATTAGTTGCATGAAAATAATAGTTTGATATATTTTATACTTAATTAAATTTTTTTTTATTTTTGGGCCACACCCAGCAGTGCTCAGGGGTTACTCCTGTTTCTGCTCTTAGAAATCACTCCTGGTAGGCTCAGGGGACCATATGGGATGCTGGGGATTGAACCTGGATCAGTCCTGAATCATCCACATGCAAGGCAAATGCCCTACTGCTGTGCTATTGCTCTGGACTCACATTTTATATATTTAATATAATAGAAAGAAATAATTAAGACTTATTTTATGCAAACTGTATAGATGCTATTAAAAAGTCTTTGAAGAATCAAATACTATTTTTATTAAGTAAAAGTTTCCCTAATGGATGCATTTTTTATTAAACATACTTGAAGATTCCCTTCTAAAATAAAAATTTTAAAATTACTTTCCAGTGTCTTCTATTAAAACATAAAATTTAAATAAGAAAAATCTTTTATAATTTGCCAGCCATAAGGGTGTTCTGTTGTTCAGAAGTTAAGATGGATATTCTAAATAGAATGTTTGGATGCCTTTCATGAGACATCAGTGGGTCTTTAAAGAGAGTTTATTGATTCTTCAGGCAGCACCCGAGGCAGCCAAAGATCTATTGCTCTGTCACTTTAAAAGCAGCAGCAGACGTGCCACTTTCCTGGGAGATCTTTCTCTTAAGACTTGGAAATTTCTATAAACCAATTGCATCTGTCATCTCTTGCTTGATCCACTGAGTCCCAGAGGCCATGTCTTTATGGTTAAAAGCTATATTTTTGCTCAAAATGCTTGTTGGAACAAATTCATTTTTAGGGAAGAAACTCTGTAAATGAAAACTAAGCATTCAACCTGTAAACATCAGTGAGAAGAGATTTGACCAAGGAGAAGGCAGCTTTGTAAGATTCTAAAAAACAATTAGGACTCATGGCCCTACATCATCTGATACAGCATTTCAGAGATAAAACAATCTCCTTCTGGAAACTTCTAAAGATAACCTCATCATTTCTGAGAAAATATTTTTGGATTTAATAAAACTTTAAACATTATATTTTATTAAACAATAAAGTTTAACTTAAATATATTGTGACAAGTTAAAAATTTAATATGGCTATTAGGATGTTGTATACTAAACATATTCTATTCAAGAGATTGGAGGTTCAATCTCCAGTATCTTATCTGGGCAATCAAGCACTGCCAGGAATGATTCCTGAGTGCAGAGCCAGTAGTAATTCCTGAGCATTGCTGGGTGTAGCCAATATAGATAGATAGATAGATAGATAGATAGATAGATAGATAGATAGATAGATAGATAGATAGATAGATAGATAGAGAGATTCTATTCATCATTTACTGTAGTTAATTTAAATCCCCAGAAATTGCTGCATTTTGTAATATTACCTAAAGAGTTCTATATATAGGTATTTCTCTATAAATATATATGCATATGAGAAAGAAATTTATATATATAATATATATATATATATTCTATTCATCATTCAATATAGTTAATTTAAATCCCCTGGAAATTGCTGCATTTTGTAATGTTCCTTAAAGAGTTCTATATGTAGGTATCTCTCTATAAATATATATGCATATGAGAAAGAAATTTATATATGCATTATAATACATGGTTTTAGGCATGAAGTAATTGTGTATTAATGTCAAATTAACAAGTAATTAAAGACTTCTAGGTTTTTTTTTGTTTTTTTTTTTTTTTTTTTTGGTTTTTGGGTCTCACCCGGCAGTGCTCAGGGGTTACTCCTGGCTCCACGCTCAGAAGTCGCTCCCGGCAAGCACGGGGGACCATATGGGACGCCGGGATTCAAACCGATGACCTTCTGCATGAGAGGCAAACGCCTTACCTCCATGCTATCTCTCCGGCCCAAGACTTCTAGGTTTTGTATTGAATTTCTATTAGTATTTTCTAAACAAAATTTCTGAAAACATATATTTGAGGTTTTTCCCCTGAGAGTCAAATACAATGCATGTATTTTTCTATAGTATGTATGTTTTGAATTATCATGTACATTAAAAAGTATGTATTGAAAGACCTGATCTTATTAACAAGTGATAACCTGAAAATTATTGCATATTTTCAACTGATTTGAATCAGTTGCTAATACTTATATTTCTATAGGCATACCAATTTGAAATCAAGTTCCAATACTGAAGCAGCAACTTTTGAGAGTTATATTGAACTACCAAGAGCATGTGCTCGATAGTCAGATTATTTTGATGTTTTTTCTATTTGTCAATTTAGCACATATGATTGTGTTCTTTTCTTTCAAGAGCCTGCTTGTCATACTTAAGTTGTTCTATTTGTATAATTAAGGATAATAGATAATTAAACTTCATTTTTCCTGAGAGAATTGAGCCTTAACATGAGCTAATACATGCAATACTATTATGTACTACATGTATTACTGATGGAGAGTGTGAGGAGCCATAGTATTAGAAGACATAATTGAAAGAGTGAGAGAGAGAGAGAGAGAGAGAGAGAGGCAAGAGATTGAGAGAGAGATAGAAATAGAGAATGAGAGAACTACTACCTCTTTTATTAGCCGATTATGACCTTGCTGGCAAAAATTCTGGGGACATAAGGATGTCTGAAAACATGTTATTATAAAGCTTGAGCTCTAAAATTATAAACTGCACCAAATTCCTAGATTCTTGTCTATTCAGACAAAGAATTTTATTTTATTTTATTTTTTGGTTTCTGGGTCACACCCTGAAGGGCTCAGGTTTTCCTCCTGGTTCTGCACTTAGAAATCACTCCTGGCAGGCATGGGGGACCATATGGAAGTCTGTCCTGGATCAGCTACGTGCAAGGCAAATACCCTACCTCTGTGCTTTCTCTCTGGCCCCCTCAAACAAAGAATTCTGAAAACAACCAAAATAATCCTAATAAAGCATTAGAAAAAAAGGAAGAAGAGAAAGGAATACATTCGAGGGAGAAGGTAGAATTCTTCAGAAAAAGTGAGTCCCATAAAAGTAAAAATAAAAATTAGTATACAGAGTGATTAAGATGTTAATTTAATATGGATTGCATTGCTAGAGTGCAATTTAAATAAAAAATTTAAAAGATAGAAATGACTGGGGCCATCGCTTCTCTGCCTTTTGGCTAAGATCAAGTGTAGAAATGACTGGGGCCAGACTGATAGCACAGCGGTGGGGCGTTTGCCTTGCACACAGTAAAAATGAAACAGACCCAGGATTGATGTTGGCATTCTAAATAGTCCTCTGTTTCTGCCAGAAGTGATTTCTGATCGCAAAGCCAAGAGTACCCCTGAGTGCTGCCGACTGTGGCCTAAAAACAAAACAAAACAAAAGGGACCGGAGAGATAGCACAGCGATAGGGCGTTTGCCTTTTTAGACACTGAAGGATGGTGGTTCGAATCCCGGCATCCCATATGGTCCCCCGAGCCTGCCAGGAGTGATTTCTGAGCGTAGAGCCAGGAGTACCCCCTGAGCACTGCCGGGTGTGACCCAAAAAACAAACAAACAAAAAAGTTTAAAAGAAAGAAATTACTGTATTGGATATAGGTTGGCGTACAGGCAACTCCATAAGGAAATGTGTATTGCATGCTTTTTCAAAATTGACATTTTAGACCTTTTCCAAGCATCCCTTGTATAAGCTTTCTGTGCAGATAAATTTTATTCAAGAAAAGTACTTTCAATTTAAAATGACCCTCGTTTTCTTAAGGCCTTTGCTCCAGATGAAGCAGGAATGTTTTCAATTTCTTTGAAGTAAGTCCAGTCTTCTCCATTTGGGTATTTTTCATGCAAAGTCTAATTAGGACCTTATCTACTGCCAAATAATATTTTAGGGGTTTCCAGCTGTAGTTTGATGTGGCATTCTCAGTGTGAACGTGAGTACCTTTAGGAGAAACTTCTTTTCAGGTCACTTTTTGGTGTTTGTCTTTCCAAAGCTCATTTCCAAGGCCCCTCAATGGTTATCTGCCTACATATATCTCAAGGAAAACAGAATTATAGAATATAAGTAATCCTAAAATCCAGCATTAATGCATACTTTATAGAGCCTAAATTAAGACTATATCTTGGATATATGGTCTAAAAATATATAAAGTGATGTCAAATCAATCATATCAGACAAACAAGTCACACTTTAATTAAATATTACTGCTCCTAACACTATCTTTTGGCATGTCAGTGAAATGAATCTCATCTCTTTAAATAACAAAGATACCCTGATAGTTCTGCATTAACTTTTTAAGAGCTGATTCAACGAAGTAAAAGGTACATAAAATTTGAATCGCAACAGTAATATAATATGAACATCATTAGGACCTCTAGTAATAATTTAAAATTTAAAAAATCATAAACACTGAATATTGGTGATGCCTGGGAGATTCTACCAGTTGAGTCCTCTTTCCATAGAGCTTTTGTTTTAATAACTATGTATAGGTGACAACTATTGAAATATGTCTAGTGAAGAAATGAATGAGAAAGTAAAGATTATGACAGTATCCTCTAACAGTGACATATTCCAGCTAAAATGACAACATTTTTTCTCCTTGTTATATGTATTAAGTCAGTGGTCCTCAAACTACAGCCAGGGGCCACATACTGATATGTTACCATTTCTTTTCTTCACTTCAAAATAAGATATATGCAGTGTGCATAGAAATTTGTTCATATTTTTGTTTTTACTATATCTGGCCCTATATAAGATATATTTCTTATATATCTATAAAATAGAAATTATATAAAGATATACATAATTGTATACATATATATGTTTATATACATATTATATACATATATGTAAGATATACATAGTTGTTAATCTTAGAGAACATATTTAAAACAAGCTTTAATATTATCTCATAGTAAATTTACACTGATTATAATTTCTTAGAACTAAAAACAAATTAGAGGTCAAGCAGTGGTGCAAGTGGTAAGACATTTGTCTTGCACGCACTAACCTAGGATGGACCGTGGTTCAATCCCCCAGCATCCAATATGGTCCCCCAAGCCAGGAGCAATTTCTGAGCACATAGCCAGGAGTAATTCCTGAGAATAACTAGGTGTGGCCCAAAAAAAAAAAACCTAAAAAAAAATTCATAAGATATGTGTAAAGAAGTCAAAGTTAAATGAACACAGATACCTATTACAAATGAAATACTCAAGCTCTAAATATGTTTTAAGTGTCATTACTGGAACAAAGCAAGAAAAGATATTTCTAGAATTTCCTATAAAATAATGAGTGAAAATCTTAAATGAATCCAAAATTATCCCCCAAACCTATCTTTTACAAAGATTTTATAGTGAAAAAATTGTTTATTTAAATTTTTGAAGATGTTTCTAGTGTTTACTTTTCAGCTTTCTTAGTTGATAATGGTAGAAGTATATTAAATTTTTGTACTACTTGTTGGTGTTGTAAGTATATATATGCATATAAATCTTTACATCAAATATAAGTTTTAAAAATATTTTGGTGCCCTCCCATTAGGTATATGAATTTTTAAGGATATAATTTCTACTTGATGGATTTATCCCTTGATCAAGAAATAATGGCCCATTACATCCCTTATAGTCTTCAAACTTTGAAACCTATATTGATTGTATAAGACAAGTATGGTCACCCCAACCTTTATTTTATTTTATATTTATTTAGAGGTGATTACATTTAGCTGGGTTCATAGTTTATGCCTGCTTCTGCATTCAGGAATCACTTGTGGTGGACTCATTGGATGATGGTGATTGAACCCAAAACAACTGGGTATAAAAGAGGCACCTTACCTACTCTCTGTTCTCAAATCCAACTTTTCAAAGGCAATTGTTTGCTTTTTGACTTTGATATTGTGATTATTCTGTCCAAATGTATTTCTTGTAGCAGCATAAAGATTGATGCCATTTTCTTTTTTATCCATTCTATCTAGTATCTGTATCTTAATTGACAATTTTATTCCATTGATATTAAATTATTGAGATTAAAATATTTATTGTTAATATTTATAAATTATGATTATTTTTACTAGCGTAAATGATTTTTTAGTGCAAAACAGTTTTCAAAATTATGAACTTCTCAAGTTGATTCTTGGTTAGGAGGATATGAGGATTTGAATCTTTTATTGGGAGGGGGGTTTTGGGTCCACCCGGCAGAGTTCAGGGGTTACTCTTGGCTCTACTCTCAGAAATAGCTCCTGGCAGGCTTGGGGGTCCATATGGGATGACGGGATTCAAACCACCATCCTTCTGCATGCAATGCAAATGACCTACCTCCATGTCATCTCTCCAGTCCTGAATCCTAAATATTAACCTACCAGGACAAACTATTTTTGGTGAGGTGTTCATTTCATTTTATTTTACCTCTTTTTTTTTTGGACCACACCCAGCACCTCTCAGTGGTTACTCCTGGCTCTATGCTCAGAAATCGCCTCTGGCAGGCACAGGGGACCATATGGGATGCGGGGATTCGAATCACCGTCCTTCAGCTTGAAAGGCAAATGCCTTACCTCTATTCTATTTCTCCGGCTTCTCTTTTCATTTTATTTTACCTCTTAAAAACTATAGCCCACCATTAATTCGGGTCTGTGAACTCTCATTAAATATGTTTGAATCTGTTCTGTTCTGAATCTTAAAAGAGATCATTTTATACAAGTTCCCTCTTTGATCTTGCTTCTTTCACTAATTTGTCTCTTTTGTCATTCTAATAATCTGGTTGCTTTACAATTTTCTATTTGGTTTTATTTTGTCAGTTTATATGGAGCCTTTTATATCTAGGCATATACATTTTTCAACTCTGGGAAGTTCTTAATTATGATTTTATTAATTAGTAGTTTTTTGGTCAGTCTCACCTTCTTATTTTTTTTTTAGAAACTCCTCTTTAACCTAAATATTTCTCTTGAACTTATAGTTCTTGAGTGATCTCTTAATTCCTTTTCATACTTTTCCTTACATTCTGTTGTTCTCTAAAAGTTTCCTACACTTGATCTTGAAATTTATTTTCATTCATGTTCTTTTACTTTACTGCTGTGTCCATCCATTGAGGTTTATTTTTTAATATTATTATTTTACATGTCATACTTTTCAGTTATGTAATTTGTAAAGATCATTTCTTATTTATAATCTCATAATTTCTCATGCTTTAATAACTGTATCATAATTTCTTTAAGATTTTTAAATGTACTCACTCATTCTAAAGTCATAATCTGAGAGGTTATGAGCTTGTTGATACTGGTAGAACCTTCCATTCATCATCTTTGGAGGGCTTATTAATCACTTCCTATTGTGTATTCTTATCTCTAAGGGTAAATCTTTGTAGTTTGAGTATGTATGGCTTTCTGAGGCATTCAGCTGATTGTTGCTCTTTTACTTTCCTGTAGAGCCTCTCTCAATGTCTCTTTGCTACTTCTAGTCTATGGTTTTCTGGCCCATTATGAAATACAAGGCCATTTTGATCATGATTTTTTGCAATTGCAAATTAAGACTTTGATTTTACACTACCATCATTGATTTATGAAGGTTTAGTTTTTTCTGCTGATATATATTTTGTGAGATAGTTCTAGGAATAATATAATAAATTACATGCATTTCTTATGGAAAAAACTTATCTTCAAATCTGTAGGTTCATTACAGGTAATATAAATGAGTACAGTATTAGGTTTAGTGTATAGAGGTATCAGATCAGGGAATAAGTTGGGTTTTTTAGGGTATAAATAACCATAGTTGGATTTATAGAAGTGTTCTGAGGTCCTCTGAAATGATGGTGACCAAACTGCCACTGGGTTAGAATTTTTTGAAAATATTTCAGCTCTTAGGCATGGCGTAGGCACAAGCAATTTTAACAGATATAATTACTACTATAATTATAAAGATCATAAAATATGTATCTCATACATTGGTGGAGGGATCAGAAGAAGAGTTCAATGGCCTTGGATCACTCTAGTCTAGATGATACTCAGCTGATGAGCAGAAGTTCAGTGCAAGGAAACTTGAATGCTGTGCTACTTGGGCTGTGTGCTGTCAAGTATAACTAAAACCACCCTGAAAGTACTTGAGGACCTCAGGGCTACATTAACAGATGCTGAAGAGCCTTCGGGGCTATAGCAATTGATTTCTTTGGAGGTCATGTAATACTATAAATAAAATCATGCCTTACATGTGCCTTTGTCTATGTACTATCTTCCCTCCTTACATTGTTATACTGTATTTTATAACAAGACTATCTGTAAATGATAGAAGTCATTTGCATTGGCAATGTTTACATGATCAGCATATATCTTTATAACACCATAAATAAAATGTTATCATATGGAGTAAATAAATGTCCGAATTAATTCAACACATTTCTGTCCAATATATGTAAGTTCTGAATTATTATATTATCAAATTTGTAAATGTTTAAGATAATGACTGACTCTTGCCTTTTAATCAATAAGAGCATAGTCTTGATCTAATTGATTTTAGCACCAGATTAATTTCATGCTTGAGAAATAGACAAATTTAGTTTAAAACATTAGCAAGTTCTAATTAATTTCTGACTTAATACATTTAGTTCTTTGAATAGCAAGATGGAAGAGCAAATAATGTTACTGTTTAAGACTTGTTTACAAATTTTAGTGAAAAGGGACGAAAAGTGTGACATGAATGAACGCAGAGGCTCAAAACTCCAAGCAAGTGATATTACAGATGTTCATAAACCCAGAAAATAATATATTTAGTCTTTAAAAATAGGATTTTTGGGACCAGAGCAATGACGTAGGGATAGGGAGTTTGCCTTGCATGTGGCTGACTGGGACAGACCCTACGTTCGATACCTTGGTGTCTTATATGGTCTCCCAAGCCAGGAGCAATTTCTGAGCGTAATAGTCAGAAGTAACCCCTGAGCGTCACTGGATGTGGCCCCAAACCTCAAAACAAACAAACAAACAAACAAAAATAGGGTTTCACACCAGACCAGGTTGCTTCCTCCCATGCCTGAAGCTACAGCAGCGGTGCCCACAATCTAGAGTCTTTCATCACATCTGCTCAAGTGGCCAATTCCATAGACTCATCTAACTCTAGAAACAGAGGCACAACAAGCAGAAAAAGCTCATGGGATTATAAACTTCACAGCTGACACACTCTAGCCTTTTGGATGGCCACATTAACAACCACAATCTCCATATGAGCACATCAGACCAGCTCCACCCATCTTCAAAGTCATGGACTGCAGAGCTAACACCCTTATAATTTTTTGTTTTTTTTTGTTTTTGTTTTTGGTTTTTGGGCCACACCCGGCGGTGCTCAGGGGTTACTCCTGGCTGTCTGCTTAGAAAAAGCTCCTGGCAGGCAAGGAGGACCATATGGGACACCGGGATTCGAACCAACCTCCTTAGGTTCTGGATCGGCTGCTTGCAAGGCAAACGCCGCTGTGCTATCTTTCCGGGCCCGCACCCTTATAATTTAATACTGATTCCCCAGTAGGATAAAAGCAAATTAATAGAAATTATAAAAACTCAAAAAAAATACAAAAGAAGAATGCTCAAAAAACTTTTTACAGTTTAGTAGACTTCTGACAATGACTTAGTGACCTCATTGTGAGATATGACAATTTTTACGAATTTTCTTGTAATCAATTTTCATTTTTTTATTTTTAAGTTTTTTGTTATTAGTATCTTTATTTAAACATCTTAATTACAAATTTGATTGTGATTAGGTTTCAGCCATGTATGTAATCAATTTTTTGATAGTTCCATTGTCACTTAGTTTTATCAAGCAATATTAAGTAAATTATTCATACCTGCCAAAATGCAGGCTTTGCGTAGGTCAGCAAACTAATGAGAAATGTAGATGGAATGTTATAGTGATGATAGTATAGGTTTCAGAATATTTAATGAAAGAAATAACTATTTTGAACAACACTGTAAAAAACAGCATGTGAAATTAAAATATTTAATTAAAAAGCATTGGTGCTGGGAATGTTGCACTGGTGAAGGGGAGTGTTCTGTTTATGACTGAAACCCAACTACAATCATGCTTGTAATCTTTGTGCTTAAATAAAGATTTTATAAAAATAAATTAAAAATGTTAAAAATTGATTTTACTTAGGGAAAATAAAATAATGATAGTTAATGTGTAAATATTATGTTATATTTGTAATTTTATAAAATTGCATATGCCTATGATGTTAATATTTTTAGTTATAAATTCTAAAACTGTAATTTAAGCTTTGGCATTAATTCATCAGTATTATAACAATGCTAAAGCTATGGTTTGCTACCGAGATTATTATTTAATGGTCTTTAAATGGGTTATTTCAAAATAATTATATATTCTCTCAGTTTAGCACAAATGTTGATGTGTTTTTTATTGTACATAAATTTAAAAAATGAAAATATATGAGGCTAAAAAAAGATAATACAGTGGGTAAGTGACTTGTTTCATCTGTGTCCATCCTGTGGCAATTTTCAGCCACCATTTATCTTCACCTGAGTTATTCGTAGGCACAAAGCAAAAAGTAAGCACTGAGCACAGATTACTGCTGGCTTAAACAATAAATATCATATTATATCACATGCATATAGTGAGAAATTGACCTCTTCCCCCTTCCAACCTAGATGTCCTTGATATAAAAAAAATCTGCTAGAAACATTTTTTACAGTAAAGTGGCAGGCTATGAAATCAACATATAAATTCCATAGCTTACCTATATACAAATAACAAAAGAAGAAAGAGATATAAAAATAATCCTATTCATAGTTGGGCCTCAGAAAAACAAGTACCTTGGAATCAACTTAAAAGAGGTGAAAGACCCCTTCTTTTTCTCCTTCATCTCTCAAACCGATGGCGAGAGCCTCTAAAAGAATTCTGCTTATTCCCGGCGTATTAGACTTTTACCCCAGTTTATTATTTTTCTCCTCTTCAAACAAAACCACATAACTTGAACTAGCTAGTCCTGCCCCCCAATTAGAGGGGGAAATAAAGGAGGCATCAGGACCAAACAGGTGTAAGACTATGAAGTAATAGGATAGGTACAGAGGGGACCACATATTCTAGCAGCCCTGGGGGTGAGGAAGAGGATATGGAAGGTAGGACAAAAACGGAGGAGTAGGGAAGACAAACCGGTGATGGGAATCCCCCTTGATTTTATGTAAATATGTACCTAAAATATTATTGTCAACAATATGTAAGCCACTATGATCAAAATAAAAATTATGTTAAAAAAAAGAGGTGAAAGACCTATACAAAGAAAACTACAAAACACTGCTTCAAAAATAAGAGAAAACACAAAGAAATGGAATCACATCCTCTGCTATGGATTGGGAGGATGAGCATCATTAACATAGTAATACACCTTGAAGTATTGCACAGATACATCGAAATACCTATAAAGATATCCGTGACAGTTTTTCAAGAAATAAATCAAACACTTCTTAAATTCATGTGAAACAAACATCCACAAGTAGCTAAAGAAATCCTTGTGATAAAGAAGATGGAGCATCACCTTTTCCAACTTCAAACTGTACTATAAACTGGTAATAATTAAAATAGCATAGTATTGTGCTCGCTTCGGCAGCACATATACTAAAACTGGAACGATACAGAGAAGATTAGCATGGCCCCTGTGCAAAGATGACACACAAATTTGTAAAGCGTTCCATATTTTTTTAAAAAAATAGCATAGTATTGGCATAAACTCAGACATTCAGTGGAATGGAATGAATATATCAAGACAAACCCTCAAGTGTTTTGTAAGTTAATTTTTTTAACTTTTTTTTTTTTTTGGTTTCTGGGCCACACCCAGTGACACTCAGGGGTTACTCCTGGCTATGAGCTAATTGGGATGCTGGGAAATTGAATCACTGTCCATACTTGGTCAGCCTTGTGGAAGGCAAATGCCCTACTGCTATCCACCACTCCAGCCCCTGTAAGTTAATTTTTGATGCAGAGCCAAAAATATGAAGTGAATCAAGAAAAGTCTTTTTAACAAGTGATGTTGGAAAACCTATTCAACTACATGCAAGAAACTGAACTCACAACTTTTTCTTACAGCATGCACAAATGCGAAAATAGATTAAAGACCTTGTATCAGATCTAACACCAATAAGTATATAGAGGAAAAATTTGACAGAACTTTCCATGACCCTAAAGCTAAAGGTATTTTCAAAGAAGAAATTCTACTCATCAAACAAGTAGAAGTAAACATAAACAAATAGACTAAGTTTAACTAAGAAACTTATGTATTTCAAAGGAAATAAGGATCAGGATACAAAGACCATCCACAGACGAGATTATTAACCCAACATCCATCTGATAACAGATAAGATATATAAGGTACTAGTAGAACAGAGCTTAACTTAAAGAAAATCCAACCCCTTCAAACAGTTAGGTAGAAGAGATGAACCGATATTTCCACAATAATGAAACCTGGTCCATGGTAGGAAGCTTGTCTCAAAGATGGGGGTAGTGCAGTCAGGGCAGAGAAGACCACGATGACAGTTAATTAGAAATGATCACTCTGGATAAGAACTGCTTCTTAAAGGAGGTAAAATTACATACTCTTTAGTAACCATATTGCCAACCATAGTCTTTAAAATGGAAAAAAAGAGAAAGAGATTCAAGAAAAATGTCTACTGAAGAGAGGTAGGCAGCCCAGAGGGCAGAAAGTAAATTGGGGACATGGGTGGGAGGAAAAGGCGTTGTATGACTAAAACTCAATTACAAACAACTGTGTGATTTTATCTCATGGTGATTTAATTAAAAATATATTGAAGTAATAAAGAAATTTCTGCTGGAGAGATAGCATGGAGGTAAGGTGTTTGCCTTTCATGCATGGTTCAAATACTGGCATCCCATATGGTCCCCCGTGCCTGCCAGGGGCGATTTCTGAGCATAGAGCCAGGAGTAACCCCTAAGTGCTGCCAGTTGTGACCCAAAAACCAAAAAAATAAAAAAAAAGAAAGAAATTTCTTACTACTATAAAAATTGAAGAAAAATGAAAAGGTGAAATCAAAACTAGTTTAATATATTTTAAAAAGTACAATTTATAGTCAGAGAGATTATAGACATTAAGGCATTTTACGCCTGACCTTGTACTGGACCCCCAGTACTGGATATGTTCCCACCACCAAACATCACCAGGAATGATCTCTTAGTAAGCCCTGGGGGCCAGAGCGATAGCAAAGTGGTAGGCATTTGCCTTGCACATAGCTGACCCGCAATGGACCTAGGTTCTATTTCTATCTTCCCATATGGTCCCCCTAGCCAAGAGCAATTTCTGATCATATAGCCAGGAGTAACCCCTGAGTATCACCATGTGTGGCCCCCCATAAAAGAAAACAATAACAAAACAACAAAAAAACGGTAAGCCCTGGGCTCCTGTAGGTATGGCAAAACCAGACGAACAAAAGTTTTTTCTACAACTAATATTATTAAATTTTATTTGGAAAACCACATAAGTAGCAATGGATAGTAGATACTATTTTGAATATGTTACATTTATTTTCACTAAATCTTCATAACCATTCTATGAGTTGAAGGTCAGACAGTTCTTATATTTTTACAGATTCTTTATCTAAAATATGCCTGCCTTTATTTTTAAATATGATGGTGATATAGTTAATTTTTTTAAATTTGTATTGTGGTCGAAGTGAATTACAAATCTTTCACAGTAATATTTAAGGTATATAGTGATAATGAATGAGGGGCATTCCCACCACCAGTGTTGTTCTCCCTCCACCCCTGTTCCCAGCATGCATCCCACTTCTCCCTTTTTTACCCCCCCCCCCTTAATGCTAGTGCTACTGTTCCCCCCTTGTACAGTTTGTTGTAGATTGGGTATTGATTCTGTTGTCGTTGACTTTAGATTTGGTATTCAAGTTTGACCATTTTTTATTTCCACCAAATGAACATACAACTGTCTGGTTTTAGTATTATCCATTTTCCCCCTCCAATTATGAGGCTGATCAAGGTGAATCCAGTAATGTGGCTCTATTGGAGATATAAGAAAAGTTTTAAGTGCATATTGAGGAGTTCACATTAAACCGCGGAAGGAAAATGAACTAGAACATTGGCTAGAGATAACACCCAATTATGAGAATTGTATATAAGTTCAATACCAAGAACTACATGCTTCCACCTTCAGTACCAGTCGACCTATGCAACCTTTGTTGTCTCTATGCACTACTGGACTTAAGAACTGCACTACCAATCTGATTGCTGAACTTTAAATCTCACCCCACCAGGTTGAGCATTGCAACTGGCCTCCAGCTCTACTATAGTGAAAATCCTATACAGAAGACTATCTCGAATACAGGTGGGAGGTGAAGAGGGAAGAGATGGGGCCATTGGTGATGAGAAGGTTGCATGGTAAGGGGGGCTATTCTTGTGACTGAAACCCAACTACAATTATGTTTGTAATCACGATGTTTAAAGAAATTATTAAAAATGATAAAAAAATAAAATTAAAAAATCTCAGAAAAAAAAGACAAAGCCAAACCAAACTCAAACCAAAATCCTGTTAATATTTACGCCCCCCCCCCAAAGCTGATGATTTTGGTGAAGGCATAAACCATGAATTTTAAGTAACAAATTATATTATACAAACTTTCTAAACATATATATAGTATACATAAAACCAAGTGATCTATGAACTGTGGACAAAAAATGTAGGAATTGCATCTTTTCTAACAAATGTACTAGTTTTGTTCAGAAACAAAGCAATAAGTGAGTCTGGATAGAAAATATGGGAAATAATGTCATTCTAAATTTTTGTTAACAAAACTTCTTTAAATAAACAAAATTAATTTTAGAAACCATTGATTCATTACTTCAAAAAGTCTAATATGTTCTTCCCCCTTTTTCTATAAAAACAAAGCATTAAGTGATAAACTATTACTTGTAAAATCTTTTTTAGCAAGAGATCAATCTAATAGAGCAATACAAAACTACATATAACTATGAACACTCAAGTGACCTGGGGGAAAAGTTTACATAGAGAAAATGTAGAAAGAAACTAAATTTGATTGGAGTTACACTTATTTACTTTTGATTTTAGCTCTGGTGGTAAGAAGGAAGCCGACTCTACTTGGAGCAGTACCCAGTAGTGCTACTTTTGGTACTGTTGAGAGACTGTTCTATGCTAGGATTGAACCCAGTGATTTGTAGATGCAAATTATATGATTTATCTCTTAAGCCACATCCCTGAAGCCAGATAAATTACAGTTTAATACCTACTTGTCTGTTTGAATTTACTTATTTTAGTATTCTAATTGTATATCTGCTTAGGATTGGGTTATCAGACTAAGTCAAGTCAGTCTAACCAGTCTTAATAGAGTTTACTCCAGTAAACTGTAGTATTAGGGTTGTTCTATGTATTGATATTATAAAGATTTTGAATATTAAAGAAATGGTATTTCTTGCCCTATTGGCTCAGCTATTGCTCTGACCCTCATTCTACTTATTTAAACCAGAAAATTCTTATGTAATTTGATTTGCTGATATAACTGAAAACATGTAAAGAATAAGATCAATTAATCTTAAACTTGATATAGATGTTCATATTATATAGGAAAAATTATGACTATCCAAAGGGGTTAATTAATAAATTGATCATAAAATATGTAATACATATTAAAATAATAAAACATTAAAATTATGGGGAAAGTCTATAATATTTCAAAATAAAAATTCCAATACTAAAAGTCCTAATTTTATCTTAATGTTTATGAAATAAACAAGTATTTGGTTGTGCTCTTAGAATGATATACTTTTATATAAAATAATTAATATAATTAGCAACCTATAGCTACTCTTTAGATTAGTTTTGTTTAATGAAATAAAGTACAATATTAATTATAATGGAGCATTGTGGATAATATTCACATTTTTAATTTGGAGTTGAATTCTTATGAGCCATGTGAACTTTCAAAGTATTTAAAGACTTGCTTTACTTTTTAAATAATTTTCTTTCAACTTATTTATTTACCTGATGTAGCTCAGGGAAATGCTATCTTATTTAATTCTTATATTTCTTTCTGAGTTATACAGTATTTTTCACCTTATTTTCTCACTTCTTACTTATTTCCTGCCTTGTTATTTTGAGATCAAATGAGATTACTGAAAAATATTTCAATAAATATTTTTCATTTTCTTTCCTATGAACCAAAATATTAATAAGCTTAAAATACTAAATAATAAAGAAAAATCAAAGATGTTTTTCAGGAACTAAAAATAGGCATAGATTATTGTTATCTATTACGATAGTATATAAATGTTTCCATTTTCATTAAATAATTTTATGACATACAAAATTGTACACAAAATACAATTAATTTCTGAAATTAACAGATATAAAATAACCCAAAGTAATAGAACTTGTTAGCACAGACCTCTTGGCTTCAGATCTTGAAGTATTTAAAGATGCTGATAATAGAGGTGGAAAAATATACAGTTCAGCTATATAATGGTGTATACTGAATCCAAATAAATTTAAATGGAATTTAAATGGATTCTAGGAAGAAACAACATAGCAACCATAGAGTCATTTTGTATATTACTATAGCACATGTCATTGTTAATTGAATCATAAGGTGATATTTTAGTGCCCAGATCTAAAACTGTATAATCAAAATCACATTTGAAAGATAATTACAATTTTTTTACAGAATCACATTTTAAGGTTCAATATAATTCCATTGCATATTGCATTCATGTACCTCAATCAAATTTATAGGTATTTTTAACATTTTTTCACTTAAAGATTATAACATATTAACATTCTACAACTACCTATATTTTCTTAGGAAAATTATGGGGATGTACTAGAAAATATTGCAGAATGAAAATGTTTAATAATTATAAACATTTCTATATTTGTATAAAATTATAGTAAAGCTTTATATTTGTTACATTATTCCAAGTGTTAGTGTGTTCATTTTCTCTTAAAATAACAGCTTTAGATAATTATTAAAAGAACTTCCTACAAAAAGAAATTATTGAGCAGCTTAAATGCAGTTTTGATTACATTTGTATTACCTTTGAAACAATTAGTTGAAATTAATTAATTAACTCTTTATTATTTATATATATTTTCATCTGCATATTGCAGATAACAATAATATTTCACTAGCTTGTGTTTTTAAGTACAACATAGATCTTTTGCCTGATATATTTATGTTTTTCTTTTGCAAATTCTTTATATTTATTAAAAAATATGTAATTGAATAAATTTGGGTGTCCTACCTCTGGTAGTGCTCAGGAGTTCTTAATTCTATGCTTAGAGGTCAATCCAGCAATCCTTAGGAGACCATATGTAGTGGTAGAAATAGAACCAGGGCCAGGTGTGCCAAAGATAAGTGCCTTAATCTTCATACTATCTCTGTAGCTCAATATTTAAAATATAAATAATACTCATATTATTTATTATTCATAGTATACTTAGGACATTAAATTACATTGATTATAAATAGTATCTTCATGTCCATTCATGTCCTTCTTCCTCTGACTCATTTTGCTCAGCATGAAACCTGGCAAATTCATTCTAGTTGCTAAGGAATTTCATCTTTCTTCATTAAAGTTGAATAATAGTTGTAAAACCTTCTTGATCCACTTATTTATTATTGAATTTTAGTCTCTTATCACATCAGGTAAATATCTTTTAGACATTATTTCATAGTCCAGAAACATCTTAGTTTGATATAGTAACATTTGTTCATTTTTAACTTCAGTTTTCTTAGCCAATGATGTCAGATCCTTGAAGATTTTTCTGAAGTTAAACATCATGAAGATTTTCCTTGATCTATATTATGTGTTTGTTGTTACTGTCACCTCTGAGCAGAGGATTATTTTCCTGTTTATAGGTATTCACAGAAGAGTATAATCAATATCATCAGGAGCTGGAGACATAGCACCTAACACAGATCTGATCCCTTGTAATAATAAAATTCCCCGAGTATTGCCCCTCTCAGGCCCCTGTTCACTATCAGGGGTTAACGTGGTGGACATGATAATCTTCAGCACAGTAAGGCCTGAGCTGCACTATACTTTGACCCCCACATGAACCATCAGTAAATGATTGGCTCAGTATCACTGGAAGTCACTTCCTCACTGCTTGAAAAATACCAATCCCCCCAAAATTTACGTTTTTCAAGGTAAAAGTTACCAGTTACAAAGTTAAAGTTTCAGAGGACAGTGTTGGGATATCATTGGGTATGTTAAAAACAAGAGCCAATACTTCTATCCAGATAAAAGAAAAAAATATGAATGTTAAATCCTAATCATTCAGAAGAAAGGAATATTTAAGTCTTTCATTTTAATAAAAATACTGTGAAGTACATTGAGGGCAAAGTAATGTTTAAAGAGTTACATAAGTCTAATATCTTTAGATTATATGGTGTGCTGCTAAGAAATAATATGTACTACAACGTGGGATTTGAGGGACAAATTAATTGTATGGTACATGGGTTCAGTTTTGTTTTTCTTAATGTTCTTTGGCTGAAAGTATAAGGCTGGGATATCATCGATGGGACTACTGAGAATCCTGTTTATGGGTGATTGGGCTTCCACTGTAACTTTACCCTGTCCTCTTTCTTTGCATCTTTGTTGTCATAATTAAAATAAAAAAAATTAAAAAAAAATACTGTGAAGTTCAAAGTTATTCAGTGTCCCAGCACTGACCCCATGGTCAGTTTCAGTTTCCTCCACTACTGTTTCTAGATATCTCCCTCAACCGAAAACTGCATCTTGATACTCATTTTTGAAATTCAGTTGTTAAAAGTTTGGATCTCACGATTTCAGTACTGTTGACTATTTGGTTTGAATATTTGGCTCTATAACTTCCCTTAGCCAATGATGTATTCAAATCTCCTTGAACCTTTCTCTTTTCCATGCCTTGATTCCTTTAGTTCTTGGGTCCAACAGTAGTCTAAACCTCATTATAGCAAGGGTTTTATATATATAAAAGAAATCAAAAAAAAAGAAAAAAAAAGATAAGGCCTCCCAATGCTTACCTGGTCTGTATTGTGAATGGGGGGACAAAAAAATAATTGTAAGGACCCACAATAAAAAATAATAGACTGGGAAAGTTAAAGAAATGTCCAGCTGTTATTCATTCTGAGAGCCTGCACATAGTTAAACCATCTTATTTTTTCTTTATCAAAACTATTGAATTTGCTATATGCAGAGTTTAGGTTCAGTTCATACATTTTTACTGTAGAACTATGATCATTTTCTGACATTTGAAATTGGTTTTGCTTGTTTAATTTTTTATTTATAGATAATATATTCTATTTTATTTTCACATACATAATTTATTAACATATATATGTATTTATATTATTCTTTGCTAAAATATTTTTAAATTTGCTAACTTTATTAATCTATTAGTATACACATAAGTAACCACTGCCTGATAATTTACAAAATTGTTCCTATCTGCTTAAAAGAAAGCTAAAAAGTGACATGTCAAGTTGGTTTAACATTTTATAATATATTCTCTATAATTGTGGGAGGGAGAAAGGTAGATTTATGGGATAAATTCAACATAAAATGTTGAAGATAAAGGAAGGATTAAGCTCTCTATGTCCAACTTTTTTTTAAATTTATTTCAAGTATACATAGACACAGATACAAATATATACATATATATAGCAACCTGACATATCCATAACTATTCAGCTTCACACATATACACATGATTTTACAGGAGAGAGTGACTGAAAATATATTATGAAACAATAAATATTATAAATAAAACATACTATTAGATTTCTCATATTTTTTATCTTGATCTCTAGTACAGTGAGAGTAAAGTGTTACTAAAGCTAATGTATTTTTGGACCAGAGTAATACAGCAGTAAGGTCTAGGACAGAGCCTACCCCAATTCAAAGCCAGGCATCCATACAGTCACCTCAGGACTCCTAAGAATTATTCCTGGACACAGAGCCAGAAGTAGGATCGGAGCACAGATGTGTGACACAAAACAAAATATAAGCAAAAAGAAGAGCTATTACATATTTGAAAAAGTTGTATATGACCCAAACAATGTAAAATAAGTCAATTCTCTGGGCTGGAGCAATGGCACAAGCAGTAGGGCGATTGCCTTGCACACACTGATCTAGGACAGACCAAGGTTCAATCCCCTGGCATCCCATATGATCCCCCAAGCCAGGAGTGATTTCTGAGCGCATATCCAGAAGTAACCCCTGAGCATCACCTGGTGTGGCCCCCTTAACCCAAAAACATTAATTTTCAAACATTACTAATTAATGTTCAGTAATTTTTAGAGGGTGGTGCTGGCCTAAGAGATAGTACAAGATTAAGGCACTTGGTTAACACACAGTATACACCAGTTGGATTTGCCATGATCCCATTGGGTACCTAAGCACTATCTAGATAGATTTCTGGCTATGAGTCAGAAGTAAGCCCGAAGCACGTCCTGGTGCACCTCCTCCAAACAAAATAAGACTAAACAAACTGGGGCAGGGAGGTAACAATTCTCACATTTCTGAGGGACTACTACTGGCTCTGTGATTAGGAGTCAGTTCCAACAGTTCTTGGTGAACTATGCTGTGTTTAGTTGAACTGGGATTGCCCACAAAGGCAAGAAAGCACATTCACCCCTATGCTATCTCTCTGATGCAAGTTGAAAAAATTTTGGAGATAAAATGTAAAAATATGTACATCTTAAAAATTAAAAATAATAAATAGATATCATTGCTCTTTTAAATAAAAATCCTAGTAGTAGGAGCTGGAGAGATAGTACAATGGATAGACACTTGCCTAGCAGGAGGACAACATATGCTTGATCCCTTGCATCCTTATGGTATCCAGAACCCTGGCATGAGTGATTCCTAGCAGAGCCAGAAGTAATTCCTGAACATCACTGATTGTGGCCTAAAAATAAGAAAGGAAAAACAAAACTTTTTGGTAACAAATAGAGAGGGTAAGTACGAAAAGAATATGTGTATTGGTTATAATTCAGACTCTTTAACTTTATTTTTAAATCTCTTAAACTTGCCTTCATCAGATATAACTAGGTAATTTCTACATCAAGGATATATCCATAGTGTATTTATAGTGCAAATTTACTTATTATAGTATAAACAATATGCATATTCTAGCATAAACAAATAGATACAGAATTTTCAAACCACCAGAAATTAGTAGGAAACAGGATTAAAAGCAAAATAATCAATCTATTATATTATAATAACAGGACAAGCATAACATGACTAAGAAATGGGTATATTCCATCAAAACAAAGTAAAATAAATTATGTCATAAATAAGACTAAACATGATAGACTATAATAATTTTGAAGTGGCAAAACAATTCTCTTAAAGTTCAATCATTCTTAGATTTAGTTAAAATCCAAAATTCAACTATATTACTTACAAATAAATGTCAAATTACTAAAAATGAGCAATAATATATACACGTACGTGTTCATGGAAACATATCAGTAATAGAAATTATAAAAATAAGAGTGAGCTTTAATAAAAAATTTAATATCGAAAACCACAGCAAACCAAAGAATAATATATGCAGATTTGCATTTGAAGCATAGATGCAAGTATTTAGCCTAAAAAATCCATCAGTGTACTGAGGCTCTTTCTTTGCTCTTGAGTTTTAGGTAAGTCTTTCATTCTCACTCTCTTATTGTAGCCTTCTGTGCATATGATTTTGGGGGGCATTGTGAATTATGAAGTTATTCATGACTGGGTTACAGGCATAAGATATTCCAATACTTATTTCTTTACCGGTGTCCACTTCCATTCAATAATGTCATTTGTTTCCTTTCCATCTACCAGACCAGTTTTATTGCCTTTTGGCATTTATTGATCCTTTATGTTCTAAATATATTACAGATATGATATATGTATATGCATTCACATATACATATATACACATGACACATACTAAATATGAGAGATTTCATTTGATGAACATTCAGTATCCTCAGATACATCCATACAGCTAAATTTATATGGTTTTATCTTTTTTTTTTCTTTTTTTTTTTTTTTTTTTTTTTTTTGGTTTTTGGGCCACACCCGGTAACGCTCAGGGGTTACTCCTGGCTATGCGCTCAGAAGTCGCTCCTGGCTTGGGGGACCATATGGGACGCCGGGGGATCGAACCGCGGTCCGTCTCCTAGGCTAGTGCAGGTAAGGCAGGCACCTTACCTCCAGCGCCACCGCCCGGCCCCGGTTTTATCTTTTTTAATGAAAAGATATATACCACTGTGTACCATAGTTATATTTACATTCATATGTTCTTGGACATTTGAGTTTCATCCAGATTTTCGCTATTCCAAATAGTGCTGCAATAAATATAGAAGTGCAAATGACTTTTCTGTATTGTCTTTTTGTGTCCTTGGGGATATTCCAAGAGCAAACTTTGTAGGTCATACAGAAAAAGAATTCCTATAAACAATAAGATATCATCTCATATAGAGATACTGGAACACATTAAAAAGAATATATGGTATTTTTTATGCAAGAAAGAGAATATAATCACAAATACCAGGCTAATGATAGAAACATTTCCCAGTTTTCACTTTTCGTTTCATACAAATTCCTACATGTGCAAAATAATATCAACAAAATTATTGTGCAAGGAGGACAAGAAAAATCAATATAAACCATGGCTTTGTGTTTAAAATAGAGTCTGAGATAAAGGAACATTTTTTAACAAAGAATTGTTTATTATTACTAGAGGTATTATTTTCATCAAATTGTAATTTTACAGTTTCATACCATATTTCAAATTTTTAATTATAAAATTATGTATTAAATATTGTTTGTTTATGGTATGGAAACATTCTTAAATAATAGCACTTTTTGGCTTTAAGTTCACAAATTTTATCTTTCTTAAATTAATGTGATGTTCTTCTATAGAACCTTTTTTTCTTATAACGATTTTCACAAAATAATTTCCTTAGTAAAAAAATGCTTCTATTGAATAAAAATACACACATTTTGGTGGAACACAAATATTGTATGCTTTTAGACAAAACACTGGCCTGGTATCAAATATTCATTTGTCAATCAATTAATAGGCTGATAATTTTGAAAAGAAATTTTTATTTTTAGGTAATGTAATGTACGATAAGTTTAGTCACCCAAATAAGTCTTTAATTGATTATCTAAAAAACATACTTTGTTTATTATAACTTGACATGTGTAAGTATAAATATTGCAGAAAATATAAAATTAATGGAATATAATTTATATACTCATTTATGAATCACATGTCAAGTTTATAATTTTATTTAATTACATCAATTTTTAATTTAAAAATTGCTAAAATGAGACATACTATGCATGTTTCAAATTCCCTTAGATGTGTTTAACTATTTTCACAGTTTCAAACATTTAAGGCCTATTATTAAATATGTCTACAAATTATCTAAATTTTAGCCATTACTCTATAAAATGTGTGTGGCAGCCATATAAATATAAATATACATCATAACAAGATATCACAAAATATTATTTTGACATTAAACATGTAGCTCTTGAGGGCCCGGAGAGATAGCACAGCGGCATTTGCCTTGCAAACGGCTGATCCAGGACCAAAGGTGGTTGGTTCGAATCCCGGTGTCCCATATGGTCCCCCGTGCCTGCCAGGAGCTATTTCTGAGCAGACAGCCAGGAGTAACCCCTGAGCATCACCGGGTGTGGCCCAAAAACCAAAAAAAAAAAAAAAAAACATGTAGCTCTTGAAACAGCTCTCATATAAAATGAGTATTCTCTCTTCATTTTGCTTTTACTTCACTAATATTTAAAGCAACTAAGACTCAAAACATTTTATATCAGAGATTCTTGAATTAAAAAGATTCTAAAAATGTATTGTCATAATTTTATTTTTATCTATTGTAATATTGTCTTTTCTCCCTTTTAAATAAAAATATAAATGTTAATCTGTGTAGAGAGAAAATTTAATTTTTAAGTAAGAACATTATTATCATTTGTTTTGCTGTTGATATATAAAAAGTATAAAGAAGTTTGAAACTTTGAATAAATTCTACTTTGCTTTTTATTCTCCCAAATGAGCTGTCTTTGGTAGAATTTGTAGTGCCTGGAGTGGATTTATGTAATTAGCTTGGTTGCAAGCCATCCTTCCCATAGGTCAAGCCAATTACAATATAACTAAGGGAGACATGACTCCAAACAGTGGCATATGGTGCAGTAGTATTAATGCTCACTAGAGAGAGAACACAAAGTCACATAGACTATACTTTATAAATGAAACAAAATTGAATACTGAACATTTTGAACTTGAATCTTCACTTTTATGTTTTTCCAGTCCCTGTACTATTCTTCGTGTTCACTATCCTGATCACAAATTGTGAAGTGTGGGAGGAAGGAGACTTGAACACTGGTTTTGTTCACCTTGATATTTGTTACTTTATTATCTGCTATTTGTGATATATTCTATCTCTTCCTGACGTGATTTTATTGGGATGAGATCAAGGGATTATAGGTGGTATCACATTTTTACCTGCTCTAGTAACAAGTCAGTTTCTATCTTAGATATCTAGGCCATAGGACACAGGCAGCCTAAATACTGAAAATTAGGCAAAACCTATATAAAATGTGAAATTAACAATAAGACAAGTAAATGAAGTTAAAGAATTGCTCATAACATAACCAAATGCTTAGATTGCTGTAATTATTGTTTTTCAAATCCGATTAGCCTAAACTTAAACTGCCAAACTCACAAATGTATAGATGTTTGTTGCTTAATTAAAAGTCCATCAAATGCTATCCCAGGATTAACTTTAGACTGCAAAACAAATTGCCATCAACTGTGAGGGAATTTCAATCCATTCTGTAATTTGTCCTGTCTCCTCTGTTCCTTTGCCTATCTTAAGAATTAAATTGTTGCAACTTCAGCTAAAAATGTTGAAAATTAAGCTATTTTAAGTTTTTTTTTTTTTTTTACAAAGACTTTGCATTGTATGAAATAGCTATTTTGTAAAGTTTGGTATATTATTGTGGGGTAGGTATAGAAATATGTCTCAGTTTCCTCTAATAAGTGTATTCAAGGACTTTGCAGAAATTGGGTTAACTACAAGATTCCTTTCTATTGTGAAAATTTTCTGAATCAAATTAATCTAATTTATTAATTAAAATAATCTGCAAACAAAAACAGTTAAAATTGAGAAGAGAGGAAATATTCAGTTAAATATTAATACCAGGAAAGAATCATTTTTAAAATTTATTCTTTTGAACAAGTAGACTGGTGTTTGAAAAGTAAAATAAAAAAGCCCAAGCATTGCAGGGTATGGCCCCAAAGCTGTTCTATGTGGAGACACATTTAATTCCCACCGGTTTTACTAATATCAAATTATATCAATTTTCACAAATGCTTCATTTTTATTCACTGTTATTCTGTTTGCAGTAGCTTCCATTGAGAACAATGTTTACTATGAAAGATGCATATAAACGTGAAACTAAACTTAATCTTAAAATTACATAGTAATTTTAAATGCTTGTATATTATTTATTATTCTAATTGATTAACATCTAGCAATTTTTAAATAAAGGGTAATTTTATTTGCTATTTTATTCAATTCTGTCCTAAAAATTATTATTTTCTTTTTCTTTTTTGAAGTTGTCTAGTAACACTTGCATTACTCAATATTGACTCTTGACTTTGTTTTTCATGGATCACTCCTGCTGGGCTCAGGAGACCATATGGGTACCAGGGATCAAACAAGAAGGGCACTGCAAGGTTAGTACTCTTACTGCTGCACTATTCCTCAAACTCCCATCTTTTCAAAACATTCTTGTTTTTTTTTGTTGTTGTTTGTTTGTTTGTTTGTTTGTTTTTGCTTTTTGGGCAACACCCGGTGACGCTCAGGGGTTACTCCTGGCTATGCTCTCAGAAATCGCTCCTGGCTTGGGGGACCATATGGAACACCAAGGGGATAGAACTGTGGTTCATCCTAGGTTAGCGCGAGAGAGGTAAACACCCTACCTCTCGCTTAGGCCAATGCTCCGGCCCCTTCAAAACATTATTAAACAAACATAATTTTCCTAGACTTATACCTAACAATGCTAAAAAATATTTTGTCTGTAATTAATTTTTATAGACACAAAATGATAGACAGTACTTCTTTTGAATTATATTATCCAAACTGGAACTCTAATAGAAAGACTAGTGGAATATTCATTTTACATTAAAAAAATAAAGGTGGGTGTGAGGCTTCTATCATATCCCTTTCTATTTATGGTGTAAATTCAATTCTAGACAGTTTGTGTTGAAAATGACAGCATTTCTATCAAGCTCTACATCAGCTGCTGCTAGCTGGAATCAGAATTATCATCCTTCACTGGGCTGTCTTGCTTTATGATATCAATTAGCAAACAATCTGTTTTGTTGGCACATAATACAATTAGGATGCAAAACAGAGTGACTGTGAAGCAAAACATTTTTTCATGAAAAAGCCACTTTTTCCCAAGTATTATGAGAAGGGGGATGTAGTATCTTCTGTCAGTATCTTTTGAATTTGCTATTGATGTCGGTTTTTGACACTAATGCAATAAAATAATATTAGGATGACTTATTTTTTCATTGACAACATTATAATTTTCTTTGTATAATTTATAGCTTGTTTTTTTTTTCCCCTCTGAGATTTTGTTTAACTTATTATTTAATCTGGGTAAAAGAACCTTTCAATGTAAAACAGGAGAGAAGGTACACTAGAGGGCACTAGCAAGCTACCTTTTTATTTATTAATTTTTTTTCATTTGCTGTTATAATTTAAAGGTGTTTTTATTGCATAATTTTATCTACTTGAAACTAAAAACTTTACTTTTTCAAAAGGGAAGTTATACTTATTTGGTACATTTCACTGACCATTGAACATTTAAATTTATTATTTTGATAAAATTTATCCCACATAAATTGTCTGGGTGGCCTTTATAACATCTTTACAATCCTCTGAACCTGGGGACTCAGAACAGTAGCATAGCCAATAGGATCTACCTTGCAGATGATCTCTCTGAATTTGATCCCTTATAACCTATATGGTCCTCCAGATCCTTCTGCCAGGAATGATTCCTGAGTACAGAGCCAGTAGTAATCCCTGAGTATCACCAGGTATAGCTTGAAACCAAACCAAACCAACAAACAAAAAAATCCTGTTATTGTGCTCTATGATGTGTGGGAGTTTTTTGTTGTCATTATTATTTTCTTTTCTTTTGTTTTTATGGACAAGCATTTCTACTGCTACAAGACTTTTTTGTATTATTTTGATGTTTTCCTTCCTTTTCCCCTTTCTTTTCTTAAACTGATTTCTAAAGTCTCTAGAGAGATTCCTCCTGGTTTTTGCTTGTTTGAATTGTTGCCCTCCCCACTTTCTTTTCTTACCTTCAAGCAGAACCACATAAATTGAACCATCTTGTTCTGCCTCACAAATTGAGGGGGAAAAAATGTAGGGCACCAAGACCAAACAGGTATACGAACATTGAGTAGAAATAAAAAAAGATCAGACTTAAACACCAAATCCAAAGCCAACTACAACAGAATCAATACCCGATCTACAACAAGCAAGCACAGAAAGGACCATTTATACTAGCAGCCCAGGGGGCAAAGGAGGAGCAATATGGGATGAATGCTGGGAATAGGGGTGGAGGGAGGACAACATTGGTGGTGGGAATGCCCTTGATTCAACATCACTATGTACCTAATATACTACTGTGAATGATTTTAATCCACTTTGGTCAAAATAAAAATTATTAATAAAAATAAATAAATTTCTGGGGAAAAAAGATAAACATAAATCATTTGGTATTTTTAAGCTGCAGTTAAATCTTTCTTTCCAGAGGTAAAAGAAAGATATTTAAGTAAACTGCCACCTAGTTTATACTAATGTGATTGGTAGAAAAGATAAATTTATCTACTAAAAAACATACCAGAATAATTTTTTAAAAGGTCAAATAAAAGTATACTTCATGCTCAAAATTTTGGCATTTCAATTAGTTTTTAAAAGTCACAAAAATAAATTATAAAAATCACAAAAATAGTTGAATCAAAACTGTATTTAAAGATAGTTATATTGTATTTATTAGACAAAAATAAGATGAATTTAGTTATATCTTTAGACTATGTTATTCTTAGCTCCTTTTTAAGCAAAATATAGAAATATAAATTTTATGATAGAAGAAACATTCCTCTAATATATCTGTTGAAAAGTGCTGAAGTATTTTCACAAGTACACATTTGAAGAACAGGAAATTTAAACTGACAGTAATTACAATGCAAATAGTAATGATGATAGCAACATTCAGTAGGCTACAATTAAAATTTTGATCACAGTCCAAATAAAATATGTTGAAACATAACATTTGCTTAAATTTTTTTAATTTATTCTCAAAGATCTAATCTCATTGCTTTTTTATAAAAATACAGTTCTAGTGTCTATCTTATATAAGATATTTTCACTCGAATGACTTTCTCAAAGCACAACAAATTTGGGAGCAATCTCAAAGGAATTTATCTTGATTCTTGTACGATTTTGAAATGTTGTATGATAAATTATTGAATTGATCATTTTATTTTCCATATCACCTTTCCACATATTCTCTATACATTACTATCAATTTAGTGTTTGTCTTTAAATTATTATTTCTAGAAGTATTCGGCAGTTCTGGGGTTCCCAGAATCACTTCTAAACAATACTTTGCTTTTTTGTTTTGTTTTGTTTTGCTGTTTAGACACAGAATCTGAGGACCATTATAGTGATGCTACCTAGTTATGCTGAAGTTGTGAGGGCGAGCTTCTTCATCAAACTCAAGATCAGAATACACCATGAATATATGCTTTACCACTTTAATTTTCTGTCTCTGGAACCTCTTTTTTAATTTTAAGATTTGATTAGAAGAATTTTCTAGTTTGAGCAAGGGTAGTGGTAAAATTTAAAAAGTTAGGATTCACTTCAACACAGTAACATGTTATTGCCATCTTTGCTATGCTAGAAGTTATGTTACCATTCATTATTTGCATTGTTTCTAAGACAGTCAAATTAAATAGAGGCATGTATAAAGTTACTTTAAATAGAAATGTATAAAGACAGTTTTAACAGCTATGAGTATAATAAAAATATCTGTTACTTAATATTTATGACATTTTTTCATATTTGTATCTGAATTCAACAAAACTGAAATAGTTAAGTATTAATTTGGCAAATGTAACAAAATATTTGTTCTGAGATGCTTTGTCTCTAAGTAGGCAATATTCAATTTGAAATGCTGCATAAAGTGTCTAAGGTGTAGAAAAAATCTATTATTTCTTGGTATTTCTAACTTAATAAATAATACTTCACCTAAGATAATAACTTTATGTAATGAACTGAGCACAGAACAAATTATAGTCTCTGTGTACCCAAGGCTGTGGCCCCAAAAGAAACAAACAAAAGTACAGTGGGTACCATGCTTGCCTTTCATCTGACTGCCCGAAGCTTTATCCCTGGCATCCCATACAGAACATTGAGTATTACCAGGAATAATTCTTGAGTATAGCGCCAATTGTAAGCTCTGAGCATCACCAGATATAACAGAAAAACAAAAGCATTTTACTAATTAATATATTTCATAAACATAAAAGTCTCGATAATCTTTATTTTAAAGTAGCTTAAACTATTAGTTTCAGTAGAAAAAATTAATAATATTAAATGTGTACATTTAAATGATTTAATTACTTTTCTCTAAAATAGCTATAATTTTCTCTATTTTTCTGTAAAATATAATATAAAATACTTTATCAATGTCATATTACAGCAAAATAAAATACTACAGAAATAACTACTCTGCTGTGAGTATCCACAAAAATGATATTTAAGGTCATCAATTTATTAACTGTGAATTCATATATGTGTGAGTTTAACCACATTTAGAAGACTATGTTAATTCAACCAATACAAAACTGGTTTTACTGTCATTTAAAACTCTAAACTAAAGCAACTTTCTGAAGGGCATAAGTATAATATACTTATTAATTAAGAAAGCACTCTTTTTTAAATTAATATATTGCTACATTTTTGGTAGAAGCTATGGTTCTACAAAAGTATTCTCAAAATAGTTCATATAATTTACTATGTAAAATTAAAAATACTTTAATTATGCTACAATATAAATAAGTTATATGTTCAGATTTTAGATTTTGTTCTTTATTCATTTAAAGTGGTTTCAGTTCTATAGAACTATGGAAATCACTTTTAAAATAATGTTGTGAGACTATATTGATGTGATTGATGATAGAGGCAAGAAGATGAATTCTGTGTTACCTCTTCAATTTTCCAAAAGCTTATATATCAACATGACATTATGCATCCAATTTGCTAGATTCAAAATTCAGAAACATTCTTTATGTTATACTTGGTTTTCAAAAATTTTAACAATGGACTCTATGAGGAGAGTATTTTTCCTATTTCCTTAAAGGAAGAAAGAAACGTGGATGCTAAGAGAAAAGAAAAATAAAAGCAAGTGAATTTTTTGAAAGCCACAATTGCTGTCTTCTATATTTTAATTCATTTTATATTTAATCAAAGTATTTGAAAGGAGAAAATGCATGCATACACCAATCCACCAAAGATATTTAACTGCTCTTCTGTAAAATTCTATAAGAGCATAGAAATTCTATATTTGGCTAGCTTAATTGTAGAGTAATAGTTTTCTGACCAATATATAATATGGTGGCATTTTTAGTGTATATTTGAATATGCACTTATACATTAGTGTGAGCATATATCTGAAAAGTTGACAATTCAAGACTGGAGATTATAATTCTCTTATTACATATTCTAAACTTGACCCAACAGTTTATGAATACTTGATATCGTCTTGTGGGTAAGGACTTAAATTTCCTGAAACTTCTAAGTATCCTGTCCAACATTGAGCTCTTGTTATATTGTGGTTCCTTCAATTGGAAAAGCCTGAAATAAAGATTTTTTATTTATTCACTGAAGTAAAGCCACCAAATGTTTCATAATTTTATTTAGAGTGCAAAATTGAAAAGAGCCTTCTTCCTCATATAAAACATTAGAAAAACTTATCAAATGTTTTTGAATTCTAGATCTATGTCCATTGTTTCCACTAGATGAGCTCCACAAGGACTTAATGGAAACCTGGTCAACAAAATCCAGAGATAGAATATTAGACATAATGATATTGCCAGGAAAGTTTTCCAAAGCTAGGCAATAGGTTATTGTAAGCAATGGCAGAACAAATATCTCCAAATTCTAGGAGTTCTAAAAGAAGAGGAAACAGATCAAATGAAACAAATAGTGGAAAATATAATTTCCAAGAGTGAAGATATAGTAGTTTAGAATCAAGAAAGCCCTAGTCTAGGGTTTGGTCTACGTCCTGCATAACAATCATGACCTCCAATTCCAGAGTCCTGATTGAGGCAATTGCAACTGAACGGGTCTTCTGGAAACATAACAAAAGACGATATCCCAGACTCCATCGGAGTTTCAGCGTGAGGGACAAGACCACTAACCACAGAAGAAAGATTAAAGTGACATCGAGGAAACAGAACTTCTAAAATCACAAAGAAAGTCTTCATCATAAGTTCCACTCCTTGACCTGTGCACAGACTGAAACCTCTAAATATAGAGGTCTGTTTTTATCATTCAGATTGGAGCAGAAGTCTTCCGTACAGCACAAAAACACCAAGGGGAGAGTAAATGAACGTAAAAGGAGTCTACAGATAATCCCATGACAATATATTCCAAGAGTAGAGAAACCCTGTATCTCTTAGGCCAAGGGGATTCCTGTTTCGGATGACCCCAATATTTACTGTGCCTATGCAGAGAGGGGGGAGACAAAAACACTAAATAATCCTTTTTTTTTAATTAATTTTTTTATCTAGTTTTTGTCGATTTCTTTGTTCTGGGGTAGATATTGAAGTAGTTGTCCTTTTTTTTAAATTATATATTTACTTTCTCTTTCTTCTTTTCTCTTCCTCTTTACACCTTGTCATATTTCCTATTTCAAGACCATGGCAACTATGTGGTGCATATTTTTATTGCTGCAGTGCTCACTGGATATCTTGTTGGATTCCTCTTTTTGAACTGTTGTGGTGTTTCACCTTCTTCTTTTCCCCTTTGTCCCTCAAACCAAGGATGAGAGCCTCTAGAATGACTCTGCTCATAGTCGATGTAGTCAATTTTTACCCCATTATATTACCTTTTGCTTCCTCAAACAAAACCACATAACTTGAGCATTCTAGTCCCGCCTCCCAATTAGAGGGGGCAGTAATGGAGGCACCAAGACCAAATAGTTATAAGACCACTAAGTAATAAACTAGACACAGAAGGGACCACGCATTCTAGCAGCCCCTGGGGTGGGGGGGAGAGTGGAGGATATGGGAGGCAGGATGGGAGCGGTTGTCGGAGGACAATTCGGTGGTGGGAATTCCCCTGATTCAATGTAAATATGTACCTGGAATATTACTGTGAACGATATGTAAGCCACTATAACTAAAATAAAAATTATATATATAAAGAATTCTCACAGTCTAAGGAGAGATATTCTGCCTTAATCCAAAAAGACCAGGGAGTACCAGGTACAATAAATTAAAACCTCAGAATACTAAGATGCACTGGAATTAAAAAAAAGACAGACATTTGCTGTGCCTATGCAAAAAAACAAACAAAACAAACAAATCCTGCCACACCTACCCCTCTTTTTGTTTCTTTTAATGTTATTTATGTCTGCTAGAAAGGTACTCCAGCCTTTTTCATAGAACCTTAGAACTTGAATCAGTATGTTCTGCCTCATAATTCTATATTTTTCTACAAATTGAGAAAAGAAAAAAAAAGTGGATTGGATCCTGGGGCCAAATGGTCTCAGGAACATTCAGTAAAAAGAAAAAAAAAAGGTTAGATTTAAATATCCAAGCCATAGTCAATGACAATAGAATCAAGAGACTCAAACTATAACAAGATAAACACAAAATGGACCTGGTACACTATTAGTCCAGGGGGGAATGGGTAGAGATATTGAATGCATGCTGGGAACTATAGTGGAGGAAGGTCAACACTGGTGGTGAAAATGAATCAAACTCACTGTCACTATATGTATGAAATACAACTGTGAAAGACTTATAATTCACAATAGTATCAATAAAACCAAAAAAAAATGGGCGAAAACCAAAGTGAAAGTTTTTAAGTGACCAGAGAGAAACAAAGACACAAATATAGGGAAAAACATAAAATGCACTTCAGATTTCATGAATGAAACTTTACAAACAAGGCAAACCTGGTTCAATCGCTGGCACCGTATATGATGTGTTTTTTAAATATTATGCAAAGTTTGAATGATATTAGGAAGTAGTTCTTTGTATGTGTGCCTGTGTGTACGTGTGTGAAAATTATTGTATCTCCAACAAAGTCATTAAGACAATGCCAGAAGCTTTAGCAAGCTTTTGTTGTTAACAGTCATTCTGTGATTTCATCTGTTTTTAAACATTAAGTGACCTCAACAACACATTGCCATCTAAATTGATGTGCTTCTATGAGGATGACAGCATTAAACAAATGTAGTTGTTTAGTAATTCAAAGTACTGTTATTGATACTGCAGCTTTTGGGGGCATATTCTTATCTGACAGGCCTCCTGGAAGAAGGAGGATGTGTATATGTGGGGGGTTGTGTGTGCCAGCACTTGCTCAAAAATAGCCCTGGTAATATCACCTCAAACACCAGTGTACCAGAGGTTTGGTCATATTGGTGCTTCTATGGAGAATCATAGAGAAATGGTGAGGCAGGACCACAAGCAAACAGTGATTATGAGTGATGGATGCAGCAGGCATGGCTTCAGCAGGGTGGGGCTTAGCCCACCCTCTCCTGTAGAGATTGTCTTTTTTAGGTATGTGGCCTGCTTACCCATGATTGTTCATAATTAGGTTTACATCTCTTATGAGAAAAGTCTTTAAAGCTGGACTGGTGTGAACCTAGTGACTGCATTTGTGGGCATTTACAACTCCCAGGCCTCAGAGAAGAAGGAACATGCCTTGGAAACTGCCCACACAGGCTCATAAAAATCCCTGGTGCTATCAGCCCAGTTACTAGCATACCTGAATTTTGGTCAGATAGGTGTCTTTGTAGAGCATAGAGAATCATGGAGGAGTGGTCAGGAGCTAGTTGTTCTAAATCAAAAAATAAGATTGAGAAAGCCTTAAATAGACATGAAAAAAGAAAGAAAACTTATTTTTCTATCAGAGATGACAGGGGAAATTTCAGCAAATATCCTAGAAGTATAGATGATCAGGGTGAAGATAATAGGAATTAGGTCATAAACCTTATATACTATACTACTGACCCATGTTCAATCCATACAGGCTAAAGTATTTATCTTTTAATTTAACTTTCATGCATCACCCTTTCTTGTTAGAACCCCATGATCAATTTGAACCCTTTTGAATATTTCAAATAATTCTTCCCTTTCACTGTCTAATTTTCTTATCACAATCCCAGATGACTGGGTCCTTTAGCATGTAAACTACTCATCACAAGACATATTAGGGTATTAATATATTTGGCAATCATTATTCTTGCCCACAACAACAGTAATTTTACGCTTTCTCCATTATTGAACACCACTAAACTAATTTATAATCTTAGACAACTTTTTCCATTGATTAAGTTTTTATACCCACAACTAAGGATAATTCTTTTACCAATAAAAAGAGCAAGCCCCAGTTTAATAACTTATATTTCTTACTTGTGTTGGATGCAATTCTGTCATAGAATGGACGTAATTAGAATCCTATCAGAAATCAAATATGAAAACTGATTTTTTCCTAGTCCATAATATATACCTAAAGTGTTAGAAATTCCTACTCAGTATGATGATGCCTTGATGTAGGAAAAAATGGATAATTACACAATTACACAATAAATCCTTTAATATTATTTAAATATTTCAAATAAATTAATTGAAACTATCTATCATTAGAAATTGTAGAAAATATATCTTAGAACTGAGATAGACTTCCCCAACTTTAGACTTTAAGATACTAGTACGCTCATTGATTGTACAAATATACCTCAATGTATAATGGAAAGTTCTTTTTGAATATCAAACCTGTAAACCTGCTATAACAGTGCAAGTAGATAAATAAAGAAAAAAAACTCCACACGCATTTTAACAAAGGGAAAATGACTGGCTTGCAAAAAACAGATTATTTTTCTCTAGCCTGAATATTTCCAGAAGGATTCTTTAGTTATCCAGTAGTTTGATCAACCTTGAGTTCCATATATACACACACATATTTACAATCTGAGGTTGAAGATAGGATGCCAAAATGAAATGATTCTTCATAGGTCCCTACTGAGACTTTTACTATAACACCAAGAATTTATCACATTAATTCATCATATGGGAAAAAACAACCTGGATGCATTTTGAGTATTTTCTTGAAATAACTTCCATGAATCTTTTCTTTCAGAACATCAGTAAGTCAAAAATTGAAAAGATTATTTTACTACCAGTTCACTCTACTTATAACTAGTTTAGCTCAAGGATCTTGAAGTATAATATAATAAAATCAGTGTTGCTCTTAGTCCTTGAAGTTTTGGATTCATTGTATTGAAAATTTTAACTATATCTGCCAAATATGCCAGGCTTCCTCAAAATTTATCTTTTTCAAAGTCTCAAGCAGTTGGTCTTTTCCCTGGTGCTCAAAAAATAAGACAACACATCTTTATGCTCATAATTCTGTGGATATATATTTTTCTCTGTCAATATATAAAGCAGGATGTGCAATAAAAGGATTTTAGTCAACATTAAGATATTCACAGCAGTAAAAGTAATTTATTTTCACTTACTTTTTAAGATTTAATTGACCATTTTATTTTTGATATTGAAATATTCTTTAAAATTACACTACAGGGACATAATATTTGTGCTTAAATAATCTAATTAGAGTATAAGAATACAAATAAATTTTGTCAGTTATTATACTCTAATTTAAAATTTTTAATTCGTATATTTAACCAAAATTAAAGTTTATTCCGACATATATATTTACCCTTAAATATATATGATTGTGCCACAATTTGAAGTAATAATCAATATTGGTCTCTAAACTTCAGAAAGATATACACATTATTAGGAATAATTCCTTTAATCTTTAATGTTTTCAGGCCAATACAAAATGAGTTTATTTAAATTATCTTTATTATGGTAACAGTTTCATAGACAAACTCAAATATTATAAATTAAGTAAGAAAATACTTACAAATCAATTGTACTTCAATCAGGTTAAAAATAACATCATGCTAAAAATTAACTATTCAGTAATTTCTTTTTCAAGATTGTGATAGTTTGTTGTGGAAGTAGAGACAGAAACAAATTAGGGAAGTATCTTAAAATTTTAACTGGGAGTCTCAAATGAGGCAGAATCAGAGTTATATTTCTACTTTCAGATTAGATATCCTTGAGATAACTATTTTTAGATGGTAACATTCTTTTTAAAAATGTATTTAAAAACAAATAGAGTTCTGGTTCCCAAAGTTGCCTGCAGGTTAGAATCACTTGGAATTCAAAATTTCTAAAGCATATCTCATAGTATAAAATATTCTTCCCCAAATTGGCAGAACTGCACCCTAGGAGATGTTGGAATGATCCAGGGAACATGTTGGAGCCTTGAATATTCCTCTGATCAAATAAAATTTTTAGAAAGTGTCTCTAAATTAAACACTACTGTAGTCAATTGTAAAGAATTAACTACGAGATTTATAACTCTAGATTTTTGGGGGGGTTTTGTGGGGATTTCGGTGTTTTTGTTTTGTTTGTTTGTTTTTTGTTTGGTTTGTTTGCTTTTGGGTCCACAACTGGCAGGAGTTCCTCTTGGCTTTACACTCAGACATTACTCCTGGCAGTTTCAGGGGACCTTGAGGGACGGTGGGGTTTGAAACTGTGTCAGCTATGTGAAAGGCAAACGCCCTTCCATGGTCTATTGCTTTTGGTCCGCTATTTGGGGGGGTCATATCTGGCGGTGCTCAGGGGTTATTCCTGGCTCTGTGCTCAGAAATCACTCCTGGCAGCCTCAGGGTACCATATGGGATGCTGGGATTCGGATTCGAACCACTGTTAATCCTTGATCTGCTGTGTGGAAGCAAAAGCCCTACCACTATGCTATCTAGATATTTTTTTAAACGAGGTATTTTTTATTGAAACTTAGAATGATGTGAGAAGAGAGAAAGAGAGGACAAAATGTGAGAGTGAAATGCTTCTCAGAGTTGTGGAAGTAGAGACAGAAACAAAAGTAAGCTGATATGTATTCAAGGAGAGCACAATTTAAATATCCTACCCTCGATGGCGAACCTATGGCACGCGTGCCAGCGATGGCACGCGAAGGCCTTGCAGCTGGCACGCGGGAAGGTCCGCAATTAAGTTACGCTGCGCGGTGGGAGGTGAGTGTGCGGTGTCTGCTTTGCAGTTCACCAGGCAACAGGACCGGACTGGACATTGGGAGGACCAGGCATTGTGCAGCAGTTTGGGCACTCGGACTCAAAAAGGTTAGCCATCACTGATAGGGTGTACACTGATACACTGATAGGGTATACATACATACATATACATATATATGTGTGCATATATATGTATATATACATATATATCATACTTGGGAGTTTCTTGTGAGTTAAAACTAGCTCTGTGCTCAAAGAGCACTTCTGACAGTGCTTGGAGTTTCATCTATGGTGTTGGAGATGGAATCCAAGTTGACTGCATGCAAAGCAAGCACTTTATTCACTGTTCTTTCTCCCTGACCCCTAAAGTTACTTATATTTTATCTTAAAATTTAAAATGCTTCATTAGGTCAACATTCTTGAGCCTTGAAAGGAAAAGATAAAATCCAGCTCTACAAAACATTAGGGATCCATTGACCATAACTTTGAAACCCTAAAGAAAACATTAAAAAAGACATTATAGCAGATGTGACAAAATAATTATGTAGTCACAATGCATTTGTATGCAAAAAACTCAACCAATTTTTATATATTTTAAGATTCAGGATGTGTAGTGTTTGCCTCTGGTGTGTGCTTTTAAACCTTTCCCTTTTCAAGAGTTCATTCCTCCAATAGAGATAATCTATTCTCTTTTATATCTCCTCCTAGGGCAGTACATTTCAAAGATTGATATAATATGGATAAAACGGCTGTGTCTTACCAAATTCAAAATGCTGAGGATATTATTTCTGATTTAGGGAGTTTTGAGAAATTTATGTCTAGGAGTTTTGGAATGCTTCGTTATCAGAGAAGTATTACATTTCTAGTCCTGGCAGCTTGCCCATGTGCCTAGCAGGTCATTAATAAAGGCTACAATTGCTCCTACATTTAGATTTTCTTCTACACTGACTCAGCAGTTGTCATCTTAGACTGTCATGGATCATTAAGAAGTTTCACCTGGCAGACTTATGAAAGATGTTCTATCCCTCTGTAGGTTGGAGCTGTTTTTCTACTCTAACTCACTTACATTTCAAATCCAGCGGTTTTCTATCTTCTTTAAAAATAAATATCAGGGGAAACTATTTTCATAAACAGTTCAGAATACAGTAACTAATGGTTTCAACTTCAGTTCCTTTGTGACTTAAAAATCAAGTGTTTATTTAAAATATGCCTTCAGCAAGAGTACAGTTTGGGATTTATTTCATGTCACAGATTAAATTATTGCTTGTTTACTTCCTTAACTTGAAATGCATAATTAATATTTCATAGCAAGTTTAGATTAGTCATTACATTTTCTTCCTTACTTAATTTTTAGTTACTTAAATCCATCTGAGCCCTAGTATTTGAACATCACAAACCATACATCAAGTGAAATGTTAGAATCAGAAGGCTTTAATGTTGAATTTAAATCCAAAGCACTGGTAAAACTACAGTTTATCTAGCTGTGTTACAGGCTGTCATCTAATAATAAATAACCTCACAAGTTTTACAGCTTTTTTTTTTTGTAAAAACAGCCACAATCTAAAAATCGGAAAGTGCTGACAAATTAATGATGAAAATCATAAATTTATGAAACCTGTACTCTAAGTACTTCCATTATAGGAAGTGATTTGGGTTATATAGCAAATTTTAGCATCATAAAATTCTAAATAATTATAGGCATCACTTTAAAGATATACATATGCATTTTAAAATGCTTATAAAGCATGTAAATGTTTATAAAACATGCCAAGATTTAAATGTGGGAGAAAAAGTTATAATGCTTTCATATGAGAGTAGGGAAAACACATTATCTAAAAATCATAAAACATTCTTTTTATGGGTAATCGTAGGGGAGAAAATAAAGTTAATATTGAGACAGCTTACTTTACAATATACTTTGAATCATTAGAATATAGAGCAGTAAATAATAATTATATAGTTGGTTTTTAAAGAAATTTGATTTTCCCTGTGTTCTGTTTTTGTTTAAAATTAGAAAAAAATGCAAAAATCTCTGACTTATCAGTAAAACACAAATTAACATCCAAGTCACACTTAGGGATATGTACTAGGCTTGCATTTTAAGAGGGAATGCAGTGAAATATACAAGAATATACTGGCTCTCCAGTTACACAAATGCCTTGACCCTTGTCTCTGCCAATTAATTGCTTTGTTATAACAGGCATGCATTTAACTTCCTTTGGCCTCAATTTTCTCACTGTTTGAAACACAATAATAATGTACTTAATAATACTCAATATTTACTAATTTACATAATTATCTGGAAGTAATTTGTGTAGGGAGTAATTACATTTAGATAAAATTAGATTTAATTAATATATGTATGACTCCTCCTATGCATCTTGATATATGGCAGGTATTGTATGTGTTGGGTGTTTTCCATGTGAGTGTATGCACAATGCAAGGAAACTGCTTGCCTTAATTAACACTTGAACACTGAAATAAACTTATAGAACTTTAGAAGTTGTTTACAATGTAGTACCTGTTCTGTAACTCTGAAATAAATTATTTTATGCATGTGTGAATATTGCATTCATAAGTATGTTATAATGTGTATTAAAAAAGCAATGATAAGATGCATTGACTGATTAAGTAGGCAAGACATGAATTTCAACCAAGATATTTAACTTGCATACAACTGACCCTAATTCAATCCCTAGAAAACTAAGAACCACCAGGAATGATCCCTAAGCATAGAGCCAGGAGTAATACCTGATCACCTCCAGATTTTGCTACATACTACTCTTCTCTGCAAGAAAAAAATAGTAAAGACCTGGGAATATTACTTTTCTTATTATGTTTGAAGGGCCACTTTCAACACTTACTAAAGTTAATCTTGATTCTGTGCTAAGGGGTCATTTGTGGTGGATATTTAAGGACTCTGTACAGTACTAGAATTGAACTCAGGTCAGCATTAAACACTGTGCCTTACACACTGTGCTATCACTCCTATCTCTCTCAACAATATTATTAACAAAAATATTATTGAAAATTTATTTGTGTTCTCAATAATTTAAATATTAAATAATCCTTAAAAATAATACAATTTCCTTTTTTTTTATTTAAACACCTTGAATACATACATGATTGTGTTTGGGTTTCAGTCATGTAAAGAACACCACCCATCACCAGTGCAACATTCCCATCACCAATGTCCCAAATCTCCCTCCTCCCCACCCAACCCCAGCCTGTATTCTAGACAGGCTTTCCACTTCCCTCATACATTTTCATTATTAGGACAGTTCAAAATGTAGTTATTTCTCTAACTAAACTCATCACTCTTTGTGCTGAGCTTCCTGAGGTGAGCTGGAACTTCCAGTTCTTTTTTCTTTTGTGACTGAAAGTTATTATTGCAAGAATGTCCTTCATTTTTCTTAAAACCCATAGATGAGTGAGACCATTCTGCGATTTCTCTCTCTCTCTCTGACTTATTTCACTCAGCATAATAGATTCCGTGTACATTCATGTATAGGAAAATTTCATGACTTCATCTCTCCTGACAGCTGCATAATATTCCATTGTGTATATGTACCACAGTTTCTTTAGCCATTCGTCTGTTAAAGGGCATCTTGGTTGTTTCCAGAGTCTTGCTATGGTAAATAGTGCTGCAATGAATATAGGTGTAAGGAAGGGGTTTTTGTATTGTATTTTTGTGTTCCTAGGGTATATTCCTAGGAGTGGTATAGCTGGATTGTATGGGAGCTCGATTTCCAGTTTTTGGAGGAATCTCCATATTGCTTTCCATAAAGGTTGAACTAGACGGCATTCCCACCAGCAGTGGATAAGAGTTCCTTTCTCTCCACATCCCTGCCAACACTGTTTATTCTCCTTCTTTGTTATGTGTGCCATTCTCTGTGGTGTGAGGTGCTACTTCATAGTTGTTTTGATTTGCATTTCCCTGATGATTAGTGATGTGGAGCATTTTTTCATTTGTCTTTTGTCCATTTGTATTTCTTCTTTGTCAAAGTGTCTGTCCATTTCTTCTCCCCATTTCTTGATGGGATTAGATTTTTTTTTTGTAAATTTCTGTCAGTGCCTTGTATATTTTGGAGATTAGTCCCTTGTCTGATGGGTATTGGGTGAATAGTTTCTCCCACTCAGTAGGTGGCTATTGTATCCTGGGCACTATTTCCTTTGAGGTGCAGAAGCTTCTCAGCTTAATATATTCCAATCTGTTAATCTCTGCTTTCACTTGCTTGGAGAGTGCAGTTTCCTCCTTGAAGATGCCTGTAGTCTCAATGTCCTGGAGTGTTTTGCCTATGTGTTGTTTTATGTATCTTATGGTTTCGGATCTGATATAGATGTCTTTCATCCATTTGGATTTTACCTTCGTACATGATGTTAGCTGGGGGTCTAAGTTCAATTTTTTGCAACTGGATAGCCAGTTGTGCCAACACCACTTGTTGAAGAGGCTTTCTTTACTCCATTTAGGATTTCTTGCTCCTTTTTCAAACATTAGGTGATTGTATGTCTGGGCAACATTCTCTGAGAATTCAAGCCTATTCCACTGATCTGAGGGCCTGTCCTTATTCTAATACCATGCTGTTTTGATAACTATTGCTTTGTAGTAAAGTTTAAAGTTGGGGAAAGTAATTCCTCCCATATTCTTTTTCCCAATGATTGCTTTAGCTGTTCTAGGGTGTTTATTGTTCCAAACAAATTTCAAAAGTACCTAATCCACTTCTTTGAAGAATGTCATGGGTATCTTTAGAGGGATCCCATTAAATCTGTAAAATGCCTTGGGGAGTATTGCCATTTTGATGATGATAATCCTGCTAATCCATGAGCAGGGTATGTGTTTCCATGTCCACTTGTCCTCTCTTATTTCTTGGAGTAGAGTTTTATAGTTTTCTTTGTATAGGTCCTTCACATTTTTAGTCAAGTTGATTCTAAGAAATTTGAGTTTGTGTGGCACTATTGTGAATGGGGTTGTTTTCTTAATATCCATTTCTTCCTTATTACTATTGGTGTATAGAAAGGTCATTGATTTTTGTTTGTTAATTTTGTAGCCTGCCACCTTGCTATATGAGTCTGTTGTTTCTAGAAACTTTTTTGTAGAGTCTTTAGGGTTTTCTAAGTAGAGTATTTCTTTATCATGTCCCTCGACATTAAACTGCACTGGAAAGTAATAAAAATCCCCTCAAAAATTATTGAAATTAAAAGGCCCACAAAAAACAATGCAATATAGTTGAAATCCCAAAAATAAAAGTATGTACACATGAACAATAACTTAATAACAAAGGAACAAGCATACTATGTAATAATCATATAAATTCCATAAATGGTGTTCGGAAAACTAGATCACTAACTTCATAAAATATGAATTGAGAATTGACTAAAAATTGAATGCTATACGGATTCATTAAGTTTATAGAAGAATAAAGAGACTATAAGCTCATTGACTTTGACCTTGAATAGATCTTTAAGAACTTGATTTTATCCAGTGAAAAGATAAATAAAAGAATCAAACAAATGGTACCATATTTACTTAAAATCTTTTGCATAACAAAAGTACATCACATCAAAACAAAATTTTGCTAAATACGAGAATATATTTGCCAATCAAGTTAAGTCCAGGATATATCAAAACAGAGGATTAATATGCAAAATATATCAACAATGCATAAAATGCTCAACAACTTAAAACAACTTAATTAATAGTGAATCTGATTAGATGCCTTTAAAAAGAAGATATATAAGGGCTATAGCAACAGCATAGCTGTTATGGTGTTTGCCAGGCAAGCAGTCAACCTGGGTTTGATCCATATGAAATAAGGTTATATGGCATCCCATATGGTCCTCTGAGCCTGCCTGGATTATTTCTGAGTGCACAAATGGGAGTGACTCCTGAGAATGGGTGTGGCTCAAAAACAAAACAAAACAAAAATGATATATTATGTCCAATCATTACATGAAAAGATGTTTCTCGTATCTTATTATTAAAGAAATCAAAATCAAAATCATGATATAACTTCAAACTCAAGAATACATTGTATCAAGTGCCGGAGTGATAGCACAGCCTTGAAGTGGCTGACCCAAGATGGACCTTGATTCGATCCCCAGCATTTCATATGGTCCCCCAAGCCAGGAGTGATTTCTGAGCACATAGCCAGGAGATATCCCTGTGCATCACCGGTGGGCCCCCAGCCCCCATAAAAAAAGAATATCCTATGTTAAAAAAATCTAGCTATAATAACTATTGGTAGTGATATAGCAAAATAAGAAGTCTTCATAATCTGTTGATGTGAATGCAATTAATTAAGTCTATTTGGAAGCATGATAGGAATTAAAAAAATAGAATTACTCAGTAATATAAGACCTATGTAAATATTCAAAGACAAAAACCCTCATTTAAAATATATATGTACAGCTTGATTTGTTTCAACACTTTTAAAGTAAAAACTATCTGAAATAGTCCAAGTGGCCAAGGACAGGTAAGGCTGATAAAAAATGATGTGTGATATATGCATATGTATAGCATAAAATCTACTTAAATATGAAAACTAATGAAATCATGTCTTTTAAATTATTCACACTAAAGACATATAAGTTAAAATAGATAATATACATTATAGTTAGACCCAGTAGGCATTACGTTTTGTGAAAGAGTTCTGAAAGAAAAAGTTAAAAACTATGTACAACACATATAAAAATTACTAATGAAATGAAGCAAAAATATTTAAGTTATAAGTTCAAATAACTGGTCTCCAGATAATTTGTTGAGATTAATAAATCAGTAGAAAATGTACTTACTGATAGATCTTGATTTTTATTGTTGAACTTTATAAAGTATCGACAGTGAATCAAATAATTTATAATAAATTAATTCCTGCAGCTTATGTAATGTTATGGTCCCAAATGACAATTATTTTTAAAAACCAGGACTCTAGGAGTTCCAGGTGATTGTTTATATTCATGTTTTCAAGACTAGTCTATAGATATTGTTGCAAAATATGATTACTAGTTTATCATGATCAATATCATTCAAGAATTTGTAAAAAATAAAATTTTTTGAAATTAATTTTAGTTTTGTTAATATTGGTTAAATATATTGGATTTTGTTTGTTTGTTTGCTTTTCTTGTGTCACACACTGTGACATTCAGGTTACTCCTGGTTCTGCACTGAGAAATTGCTCTTGGCTTGAGGGACCATATGGGATGCTGGGGGATCAAACCGCAGTTCATCCTAGGTCAGCTGCGTGCAAGGCAAATGCCCTACTGCTGTGACACCACTCCTCCCCCAAATATATTGTATTGATATATATACTTACTTCACCAAAATACCTCGGATTCTTTATACCTGCACCTATGTCATCTTTAGTCTGGTCTTTATTTTGCACATTTCCTTTATCCTGTTTCTTTTTATTTGGGACCTACACTTGATAGTACTCAAGGCTTGTTTCTGGCTCTGTGCTCAAAGTTCACTCTTGCTGGCACTTTTGAAGATAAAATCTGAATCAGCTATATGCAACTCAAGCATCCAACCACTTTTGGTTGCTATGTCATTCTCTGTATAAACTCTGACCCAAGGGCACTAGGTTTGAAAAGACCCTAGCTGCCTGTACCTCTGAAGGCCTTTTCAAATTGTCTGTAACTGTAAGAGGAGGATGTTTAAATACACACAAAAAGTAGGTCATTAGGGGACTGAAAGACCTTGGTCTTATTCATGAGGCACTCGGAAGAAAAAGGGGATGTAGCATAAATATTATTTGTGACATAACTTCAACTAATATCCTACAGACTTAAAAGCCTGTCCTAAATATTAATCATATATATATATATATATATATATATAACACCATGTTATGAGCATTTGTGTAGATTCAAGTTTCTTTTTCTTTTTTATACAGAATAATAACCACCCTCAAACCTAGCTTTACTGTTAGCTTAAGTGCATTTATATCACGGATTCATATTTTAGACCCCAGTTCAGAATACATGAACTGGAGCATGGACAAAACAATAGCCAGTGTCTGGGAACTAACCTTGCTGGAAGAACACCAGCATAAGAACTATTTTTTTAGACATAGAATATATAAAATATATTCTAAATCTTATGAGGCATTCATCTTAGAACAATTATAGAGAATTTTCTAGGTATCAGCAGTAAATAGGCAATGTAGATAACTTCATTTTGATTGAGTCGATATTGTCTATTCTATCTAAGAATAATGGCAATATGGTACTGGAGCCATAATACAGTGAGTAGGACAGTAGAATTGCATGTGGATGACCCAGGTTCAATCCCCATTTTTCCCATATGGTCCCCTGGTGTTTGCCAGGAGTGATTCCTGAGCACAGAGCCAGGATTAACCCCTGACCACTGCTGCGTGTGTCCCCAAAATATAAACAAACAAAAATAATGGCTGTAGCAATCTCCTGTGTCATCTCTTGGGAATAGGTATTTCAATTATGTAATTTTTTCTATATATTTAGAATTCATGCTTCATGATTAGATTTTTCTATCTGGGAGAAATTCCATCATCCTTGTATTTGAGAGACTAGTTTTGACCTGCGGTGTAATTGATTCCTTTCAAAAGCTATGCATTTTATAGGGAAGGCCTGCTGAGTTTAAAGAAAAATGCACATGGTATCACAATTGACTGAGGTAATTTCTACCTTATATACAGTTTCATCCTTTTTTTAAGGGATAAACAAGAAGAGAATATAAAAAGCTTATACTTTTTAATGAAAAATAAACACATATTTACCAACAGACTTCTGTGTACACTTAAGATATTTGAAGGAATTGGTTTTTCTAGTGTCCACATTAAAATCATAAGATCACATTTATGTTTCATATAGATCCAGATCATCAGAAGAAATATACTAAAAGCTAATAAAGTTTATAGTATGTAATAATACTTTATATATCTCTTCTGCTTTTTAAATGCTTTGACAATGTTAAATAGATATTTGTTCTTTACAATTAGAACCAAAGCAAGGCATGGTTGAAATTATAGAAACTTCTTCATTGTAAGGATACTTTTTGCCTGAAGAATCACTATCTATTTTAATAACAACTAACTTCTGCTTCTTCTCCCATCTCTGGGTTGTTGGCATGCATGATAGATAGCTGAAGTATAAAGTGTTTTTTAAAAAAAAAAACTCTGTTTGATATAGACCAATGTCATATTACCAGAATGAACCCTGCTGTGAATGAATTGTTTGTCGCAAATGCCTCTTTCTTTATGGTTTTCACTTCATTGTGAATTTCTGCTTGTGTTTGTTTAAAGCCACTGCCACCTCTATTATTGTGTACACATTTCATCTAGGATATGGCAGTCTACTAAAAAGAAATGAAATGTTTTTTTCCTGTATTTCAATGAAGATCTCTGTTTTTAGAAGACCAAAATCTTCCAAGTCACAAACATATATTTGTTGAGTCATAAACTGTGAGAAAAGTTTAGCTACATAGATTAAATTTAAATTGATTAACCTTTATTGAACCCCCTTCTAGATGCAAACATGATAGTTCATGTTAATACATTTCTATTAATGTAAATTTCAGAAAAAATGTTGGACTAACAATTGATTCTGGAACTTATATAAAGTACATACAAAATCATGAAGAAGTAGAATGATAAAGCTGAGCAAAATAAGTTCATCTAAATTGAAATAAATTGCTGGGTCAAGGATAAAATTCTGAAACCTGAGAATGGAAGAAGTTGGTAGAAGGACTAACTGGATGCTAAAGTAGGCAATTAACTGCAAGAAATAAATTTTTACACATTGAAATGCCTGATTTTAAGACTCTTTGTACTCTATATGCTTTATACTGGTTGAGGTGTTATATAGGAATTCTTTTTTTATAAATCATTCACTTTATTTTCACATTTTGTTACAGGGCTATTCATAATTACAGTTGTGTTTGTTTTCTTTTTCTTTATCACAATTGCAAATTCTTCATGATTGAGTTTCAGTCATACAATGTACACTATTCACTATTGCACATTTCCTGCCACCAATGGACTCAACTTCCCTCTCAGCTCCTTATACCTGCCTCTGGGACAGACATCTCTCTCTCTCTCTCTCTCTCTCTCTCTCTCTCTCTCTCTCTCTCTCTCTCTCTCTCTCTCTCTCTCTCTCTCTCTCTCTCGCACACACACATATACATTGTGGTTTTAAATAAAAAGGGGTATCATCATTATCATCATGCTTAACATTTTATTTCCTTTAAGCACTCAGTTATTGTCCAGAGTGATCATTTCCAACTATCATAGTCATAGTGGTCCTTTCTTTCCCTTAACTAACCTTCCCTATTTGTGTGTCCGAATTCTTAACTTTAAACTTGTAAAGCCAACTCAGGATTTTTTTCAGTGGTTTTGTTCTAGGGACAGGTTTGTTTTTTGTTTTTGTTTTTGTCTTTTTTTTTTCCTTTTGGTTTTTGGGCCAAACCCTGTAAGCTCAGGGGTTATTCCTGGCTATGCGCTCAGAAATCGCTCTTGGCTTGGGGGAACATATGGGAAAACAGGGGGATCAATCAGCTGTCCATTCTAGGTTAGCAGCGTGCAAGGCAATTGTCCTACGGCTTTGGCCCCTTGGGACAGTTTTTTTTTAGGACTTTTATCCTCTTTTTGCTTCAATAATGTGTTTGGAGGGGCCTGAGCAATAGCACTGTGGTAGGGCGTTTGTCTTGCACATATGCACGTGGTTGACCCAGGATGGACCTGGGTTCAATCCCCAGCGTACCTTATGGTCCCCCAAACCAGGAGCAATTTCTGAGCATATAGCCAGGAATAACCCCTGAACATCACTGGGTGTGGCAAAAACCAAAAAAAAAGAAAAAGTGTTAGGAGGTCTGAAGTAATGCTGTACAAAACTAATTATTAATTTATTGAAGCAAGACCTTGTGTACTGTTACAAAGTAACATATTTTTCTTCTGGTTATCTGAAATGTTTTTTCTATTCTTTGTTTTTTGTTTTTTTTGGTTTTTGGTGTTTGGTGTTTGGGTCACACCAGGCAGCGCTCAGGGGTTACTTCCTGATCTACGCTCAGAAATCACTCCTGGCAGGCTCGGGGAAACATATGGTATGCCGGAATTCGAACCACCGTCCTTCTGCATGCATGGCAAGTGCCTTGCCTCCATGCTATCTCTCCGGCCCCTATTTCTGTGAAATTTATGGTTTTGGTTGTGAGGGCCCCACCTAGAAGTGCTAAACTCTTACTTCTGGCCCCATTTTTAGGACTTATTTCTGGCATTGCTCAGGGAACCAAATAAAGTGCCAGGGTTCAAGTGGGTGGGCCTTATTATGTCTGAAGGAGTTGACTGTGTACCAGGCAAATGCTCTGCTTATTGTACTATCTGTGAATTGTTTCTGGAGAGATTAGCATTTGAATTGGTGTATTGAGTGGAGGAAATAGTTATGTAAATTATTTTTCTTATGTAAATATGTGGAAACAAATGACTTCTTTAGTTCATTGATGTGAGTTTTCCTTTCTCAACTTTAATGGTTACCACATATTTATCACAAACTTGAAGAAAATATAAAATGTGGAATTTTATCATGTTGTTGTTGAGATGGGATGTTGAACTTTTCTGTCCTTGGTATCTCTGATTTTCAGGTTTTCAAACCTAGTCTTGGATTTACATTATTGATTCAAGAGTACTCAAGCCTTAAAACTAAATCACTGCATTGCCTGGCATTCCAGTATATTACATACATATATATTTTATGATATATTTATATAATGTATACAAATAAAATGATAATACATATGTGTATGTAATATACTGGAGTATACATATACATATATGGAACAACATGATTATTATAATGTATTAACAAATGTGCTTATGAAGGCATAGATGCCTCCATATTATTATTTTACACTACATTTTGGTGTATATTTCACACTCTAGCCTACCATACCACACATTGATATTCTCTAAAGAAAAATTAAATGATATGTACAGATGTATGTTGATCTTATATCCTCTTGTTTTGCTGAATTTATCTTTTTGCTTTATGTTGTAGGACTTCTTACACATAAAATCATATCATCTGCAAAGAACAACTTCCCTTCTTCTGTCCATTTTAGATTATTTTATGTATTTTATTTATTTTAACACTAAGATGCCAGCACTCTGCTGAATAAAAATTGTGACAGTAGTCATTCTTATAATAACCTCAATATTAGAAAAAATGTTTTCAATCTTATCTTCAGGTTTGTCCTGTATATATATATATATATATATATATATATATATATATATATATATTCTGTTGTCAAAGTTGGTTCATATTTGTCAGATTTGTTGAAGGTTTATTTTATATTTATAAAATTTATTTTAGATCATCATGATTTTGTGAGCTGCTTTTTTATTTCTACTGAGATCATCCTATAATGTTTGAAATTTTTTTCTTTAGTATGGAAAAACTCAGGTAGCACAACTGTAATGCAACTCAGCCCTGGTTGAGTAGGCTTGATGGTCTGATGAGTGCATCAGGCAGTGCTTCAGGTGATACTAGGTATCAACTATTGAAGAAGTTCCTGATTGTGCATAGGATATATCTTACGGTATTACATCTATCAGGAATATACTACAACCTTTGAAATTAGCTCCTTGACCCTATTATATAATGTTTATCTTATATTTTTTAATTTACTATATCTCAATTATTGATTTATGCATGCTGATACATCTATAAATTTAAGGCATAGAGGCTTAGATTTAAGTAATACTCTTTGTCATGCTGTATATTTTAATGTTATTTAAAAGAATTACTTCATAGTGGAGGTCTTAAGTAGGACTATTAATAATACAAACTTCAGAAATAAAGACTTTATTCTATAAATACCATAGTTAGCACTAGTTTTTTGAAGACAGAATAAATACCTAATGAGAGTTAGAAAAGGTAAAATGCCATATATGACTATATATGACAAGTTATAGAACAAAGGCTTACTTGATATAAGAAATTAATATTTATTGTCATGAATATATTTTGGTGTATTTTGTAAAAATTTCTGTGTGAATCACATTTCCAGGAATATCTGGTAGTGACAATTTAAATCCCTTCAGCATATATAATTTCCTATCTCAGAAATATGATAAAGGACAGACTCAGTATAAAAATAAATTTTATGAATGAGAGATTACATTAGAGCAAAGTTTTAATGAATATGACTAATACATCATGCGTCAATAGGCAACTATATATTCAATAGGGGAATTTTCTCTTTTAGTAATTGTCATTTGTATTTTAAGGCTGTTCCACTTGTAAATAGATAATATGTGAATAACATATCATTTGCATCTTCATTCATTTTATTTTAGAGAAAATGGATCATCAGTTAATGAATATTTAGCAGGCAGGATTGTTTTTATACATGTTTTTGTATTGGCAAATTAGCATTTATATATTTTATTCTTAGAATATGTTATATAAAAACGTTCTTCATAAAATCTTTATAAATTGAAAATAAAGGTTCAGTTTAAACTAGTAAAACAGACATCTGTTCATCTACAATTTTCTGCTACAAGGGAAAAGAAAATATTACAAAAATATATTCTAAATTGCAACAAAATGCTAATTTTAGTTGGTAATAATTGATAAAATCTCTATACTAAAATCTAATGCTTGATAATTATATTCTAAGACCCAAAAGGTAATTATTCTTCAGGTTGGTTTTGAAGAACCTTTATTGATCCTTATTCAGATCTACAATTTTAAGAAATAAAAAGTTGATCTACCCTAAATGAATCATAGGAAATTATTTTAGAGAGTAGAAAAAAATCTTTATCATATAGATAAGTCAAAAATATGTCTTGTATAGTTTACATTTTGGCACAAATAATGCTATTATTTTGCCTTAAATATTCCTGGCTTGGTTTAATATATAGGGAATAAAAACAAGGAAAATTTATCATTTAGTCATTTATCATTAGCTTCCTATGTAGATTATCTAAGTAAAACAATGCACACTTTATTTGTTAATTTAACTCAATATCTATGTTGGACACTTTTCTCTATGCAAAACACTGTGCTGAAAATTAAACAATATATTGCATTCAGTAATAAAATAATCAGAATATTTATCTGCTATTTGGAAATATTAGCATGGAGGTAAGGCATTTGCCTTGCATTCAGAAGGACGGTGATTCGAATCCCAGCATCTCATATGGTTCCCCAAGCCTGCCAGAAGCAATTTCTGAGTGTAGAGCCAGGAGTAACCCCTGAAACCTTACCAGGTTTCAAACAAAACAAAATAATATATTTATATATAATATATTATATATTATATTCATATCATATTTATAATATTATAATTTATGATATAATATAATATAATATTATATTATATTTTTATATATTTATATATATTTATGAATATTATTTATATATCTCATATATATTATATATATGAGAAGGAACTGGAGTGGTGGCGCTAGAGGTAAGGCATCTACCTTGCAAGTGCTAGCACTAGCCTAGGATGGGCCATGATTGATCCCCTGGAGTTTCATATAGTTTGTCCATGCTAGGAGTAATTTCTGAGTGCATAGCCAAGAGTAACCCTGAGCATCAATGGGTGTGGCCCAAAAAAACAACATCGACAAAAAATATCATGAAAAGCCCTAATCCCCTCCACCAAGCATAAACAGGGCCTTCTCTCCAGCCTTTCCTTAGAATTATGAGTTCTAGTGCCATTACTTAAATTCCCCTTCTTTCCATTGTCACTCCTTTTCCCAGACCACACTGATGCTTGTGCATCTGCACAGAGTCATTTTAATTTATAACCGAGTTTCTGGCAGATTGGATCTAGCACTTCTTTCTCTTAGAAATTCTACAGCTCAAAACCAAGTTGAACAAACCAATGAACTGGTATGGAATATTTTTATCAAACTTAGACAAATTTGCTAGTTTAGAAAAATAACCTCTAAAGAAGATAAACCTTAAGTCACATTCCATACAAACAATTTCATAGATCACTTTTTTAAAATCCCTGATACTCCAGCACACCAAACCACTAAGTTCAAAGATCAATGGGGAAGCCACGGAAGACACATATAGTGGGAGATACTGAAAATTTCCAAGTCCACACAAATGCCTGAACCTTATAAATTTGTACCTAAAATCAACATTTAATGGTTTAGAACTGGAAATCAAGGAGTCTATAGCCTGTGAAAATACAAAGTCTATGGACTAACAATTCAATTAACTCAAAGAACTCTTTTGGAAGATGAATAAATTCATACAAATGGAACAAAAGAATTAAAAAAACATGCTAGCAAGCCATAATACTAGAATTACATAGGCGAAGAATCACATAGACAGACTTGTAGACAAATTAAAAGCCAGCAGTGATGAAGTCAAAAAAAGAAAGACAAAATATTGGAAGTAAATATAAGATACTTAATGACCACGGACAAGAAAAATAACCTTCAAATGACAGGAATACTAGAAGGGGCAGAAAATGGGAAAGCAGAACAACAAGTAGTCAGAAAATAATAGAGGAAAACTTCCCCACCCGGGGGAAAGAGGTTCCTCTACAAATCCAAGAGGAAAAAAAGAATGCCAAAAAAAAAAAAAAAAGAAAGAAAAAAAGACTATAAAAGAACAACACAAAACATTTATTATTTCAAATGGCAAAAAAAACAAAGCAGTAAGGGAGAAGAAAACCTCTCCTATAAAGGGAAAAAATGTAAGAATCAAATCAGATATTCCATTTAAAACAATCCAGGCAAGAAAAGAGTGGAATGACATATTCAAATTACTGAATGAAAGAAAATTTCAAACTAGAGTCCACTACCCAGAAAAACTCTCATTTACATAGAAAGGAGGGTTAAAACTTTCTTGGACATAAAATGTATTCGCAGTATTTGTGCTAAACAAACCTACCCTAAATGAACTACTCAAAGAGCAATTACAAAAACCAATCCCCAATTGTAACAACAACCAAGCATACACAACATAATGACACAACAGCTCTTTTGTCAAGAGTTTCCTTAAATTTCAGTGGACTAAATTCTCCCATCAAAAGGCAATGAATATCAGGTTGAATCAGAAAATAATACCCAGATATCTACCTGCAGGAAACACACTTAAAATGTCAGGATTTAAGGACATAAGAATTCAGGATATAAGGACAAAAAAGTTCAGGATATAAGAACATAAAAGTTCAGGATATAAGGACATAAGCTCAGAGTAAAAAGAATGGAAATCAATTATGCAAGCCACTAGAAAAAGAAAACCAACAAAAAAAGCTGGGACAGTCATACTCATATCAGACCAAACTACATTCAACCTCAAGAAAGTACTTAGAGACAAATATGTTCACTATTTATTGATCATGGGAATAATAGACAAAGAAGTACTAACTCTGATCACCACATGCATCAATTGTAGACCCAAAAATATGTAAGTTTTTTGTTCACAAACGTATAGAAACATATTCACAGAAAGATAATAGTGGGAGAATTCAACACCTCATTATTGCCACTAGACATATCCACTAGCAAACACTAGCAAAGATATAAGAGCTCTAAATGAGAAATTAGTATAATTAGGAATGATGCATATATACAGGGAGTTTCATCCTCAGATAGCAGAATACACATTCTCTGAAGTACACATGAAACTTTCTCCAGGATAGATCATGTTCTAGGACACAAGTCTAACCTATATAAAGTCACAAATATAAAATTATTCCAATTACCCTGTCAGACCACTATTTCAAAATGATTAAGATTGACCGTAAAAGATGTAGAGAAAATCTAACACCTGAAGACTAAACAACATGCTGCTCAGCATCAGCTGAATCAAAAAAGAAATAAAAAAAGAAATGAAGAGATTTCTTGAAACCAATGATAATAAAGAAAAATTGCCAAAATATGTGGAATTTAAGAGAAGCAGTAATTAATGGAAAACACAAAGCAATACAGACATACATTAGGGAAGAAGAAAATGACAAAATCATCAACCTAAAGGGATACTTTAAACATCTGGAAACCAATAGCAAAGGAACCCAAACACAAAGACTAGAAAGAAATAATAACAGTCAGATCAGAAATCAACATACAGTAAGAAAGAAAACAATACAAAGAAGTAATGAGACAAAGAGTTTTTCTTTTTAAAGAATCAACAAGATAAAAAAGCCATTGTCAAAAATCATAGGGAATAAAATTGAAAATACTCAAATACATAGGACCAATCTCACTAAAGAAAATGGGTGAAAAAATCCTAACATAATCTTGGCAAACCAAATTTAGCAAACCAAGAACACATCAAAAAAATTATACATCATGACCAAGGGGGTTTCATCCCAGGGATGCAACGATGGTTCAATATACACAAATCAGTCAACAACATACACCACATCAATAAAAAGGAAGGATAAAAAACACATAATCATATCAATTAATACAAAAAAAGCATTTCAGCAAAATAATTTTAAATGGACCTTCCTCAAGACAGTAACAGCTATCTATAATAATCCCACAGCCAACATTATAATTTGTGGTGAAATAATGAAAGTATTTTCACTAAGGTCTGGCACGAAGCAAGGATGTCCACTATCTCCACTATTATTCAGCATAGTATTAGAAGTCCTAGCAATATCAATCAAACAAGAAGAGGAAATTAAAGGAATCTATATCAGAAAAGAGGAAGTTAAACTATCTCTTTGCAGATGACTTGAAGATCCTAAATAGTCTACAAAAGCTCCTAGAAACAAAACAAAAGTAAATTGTCTAACTGCAGAGTAAATACACAAAAGACAGTTTAATTGCTTTATATCAATTACAACTCAGAAGAGAAAGAGATCAAAGAGACTATCCCATTTAAAATAATAATCAAAAGTATCAAGTACCTAGGAATCAACCTAACAAGAGAGGTGAGAGACCTATATCAAAAAACCCTTCAAAACACTTCAGGAAAAAACTGAAGAGGACCTAAGGAAATGGAAGTACATTCCATGTTCATGGATTGGAAGAATTTTTTTTTTTTTATTTTTGGGCCACACCCGGTAAGGCTCAGGGGTTACTCCTGGCTATGTGCTCAGAAGTTGCTCCTGGCTTGGGGGACCATATGGGACACCGGGGGATCGAACCGCGGTCCATCCAAGGCTAGCGCAGGCAAGGCAGGCACCTTACCTTTAGCGCCACCGCCTGGCCCCGGATTGGAAGAATTAATAACATCAAAATAAACATTTTACCTAAACTACTCTATGGATTTAATGCAATCCATATTCAAATTCAGACAAACTTCTTCAAGGACTTAGATTAGAACAACCAATTATAAACTTCTTCTGGAACCATAATAGACCTAGGATAGCTAAATAAATACTGCAAAACAAGAAACTGGGAGGCATTTCATTACCTAACTTAAAGCTCTCCTACAAGCCAGAGTGATCAAAACAGCATGGTATTGGAAGAAAAAAAAATTTCATATGGGTCAGAATAGAATATCCAGTGATAAACCCCCAAGCATATAGTCAACTAAACTTTGACAATGAAGCCAAAAAAGAATTGGAACAAAGACAGTTTCTTCAACAAATGGTGTTGGAACGATTGAATAAATATGTGTAAGAAATTAAAGATTGACTCATATCTCACACATTAACAAAAGTTAATTCAAAGTAGATTAAAGAACTTGAAATTAGATGCAGATCCATAAAGTCCATTGAGAAAACTTTAGGCAGGACACACCAAGACTCGCATTTCCAAGAAATCTTCATTGATATGATGCCAATGGCAAGAGTTATAGCATCAAACTTAAATAAATATGACTACTTTAGACTAAAAATTTTCTGAATGACAAAAGAAACACAACTAAAATTAGAAGGCCACTAACTGGGAGAGAATTTTTGCACTCAACACATCAGATAAAAGATTGATTTCTAGAATATACAAAATACTCAACAAAGGTTAATTTCAAAAAACAAACCAAAAAAGTAACATCAAAAAATGGGGAAAGGAAATGAACAGGCACTTCTCTGAGGAGGACCAACAGATGGCCAACAGACACATGAAGAAATGTTCATCATCACTTACCCTTAGGGAAATCTAAATTAAGGCAGCAATGAGATATCATCTTACACCATTAGGGTGGCACATATAAAATAAAAAAACTGGGATTACTCTCTGTGAAAATGTGGTGAGAAAGGAACTCTCCTCCATTGCTGGTGGGAATGCTGCCTGGCCCAATCCCTGTGAAAATAGTATGGAGGGTTCTCAGTAAACTCAAAATAGAGCTCCCATATGACCCAGTAATTCCCCTTTTGTCTTTTTCCATTGTACTTTGTCCATTGTACTTTTTCCAATGTCTGATCTTTTGCCTTCAGGTTATTTTTCAATCTCTTCTGCTGTATGTAGCTGTTCTGCATTTCATCTTCCAGTTTATTGATTCTGTCCTTGGCTGCTGTTACCCTGCTGGAGAGGCATTCCATTGAGTTTCTCAGTTTAGCTACTGTGTTTATCAGATCTGTTATTTCAGTTTGGAGTTTTCTGATTTCTGTCTTTGTGTTGTGTACAGCTAGAGCTATATTTTCTTTGAGTTCCATGAGAATCCTCCAAATTTCTATTCTAAACACCTTATCTGAGAGATTAATCAGTAATTTTTGGGTCATCACAGCTATCATCTTCATTCTCTGTGCATGGTGATTACCTGCAAGGTTTCCCCATTGTCAAGCTTGTAATGTGATTTTTTTCTGCATGTTATGGTGAGGTTCATTAGTAAGAAAAAGTGTGCGGCTGCTAAGCGAAGCAGAGTGTCCATGCTCTTCTGTAGCCTCCTAGAGACAGTTTTTGCTGGGCCCTGCCTGGCCCTCTCAGGAGAGTTTCAGGAGACAGAAGAGAAGAGAAACATGCAAAGCCGACAGGTCCACCCAGTCTCTCCCAGTCACCAATCTCACAACAGGGCAGACCCTTCCTGCTTACCTTCACAGACAAAGGAGTCACCTCTCTGCCTGGTACCTCTGTAGCTGGTTTTCCTGTATTTATTTTGTAAATATTTTTTATCTGGAATTGTACAAAATACGTTTTGAAGTGTTAAGTAATCACTAATATAATAATTCAAGTTAAAATGTGTTTGTTTTTACTTTTGTTAGAACCATAGAACTTGTGTTCAGAATCATTTTAAAATGTACTGTGTTTGTGTAAATTAGATTATAAGAATATCAGCAATGTATATTTCTCAAACCTCCGACGGAAATAACATTTTGGAGTCTTTTTTTTTCTTGTTTATGTAAGGATAAAACATTTAAGATGTGAAATGTATCTGTACATTTTTTTTCTTTAAATTATTGTACTCAGATAATTTATATCAAAGCTTCATGTTTACTGTTTGCCTAATACTCTCTAATTTTTGAGATACATCCAGTAATTATCTGGGCTTACTACACATCCTATACTCATGTTGAGCTCTGGGAATTTAGTAGTATTAGGGACCAGGCTAGGAATCAAACCCAGCTCAACAGCATATAAGATAAAAACTTTACTTACTGTACTATCCCCCTATACCTTCCTTTACATATTTTATTAGTATTGTATTATTCTATTATTTTAATTCATAATAGGGCTGTTATAAGAACATGATTAAGTTGTAAAGTAAAATTCTTCCATATTTATTGTATTTCTGTAAGAAGAGATATATAACTTATCTGTAAAATATTGTGTCATATAGAAATATAAATTTCAAAAATCTACTCTGTCAATATTAAAATATCTGACTACATTATTAAAATTTTAACTTGATTTATTTTCAATGATAATGGCATTCCTCATGCAATTTCATATTGTTAAAATAGGTTAATAATAAAAATATATAGATATATAATGTCTATTAGCACTGAGTCCATAATATTTTCCCATAAAAATAGGGTATAAATTCTGATGATATAAATAAAAATATTAAGAATAGCAGATGCTTAAATCACATTGTTATGTTTGCATGACTATAGATATGAGTGCACAGATTTAGAATCAGGTGTTTAAAAAGTTTTTAAAAATAAGCCCTGTATTGCATCATTCATGCCAATTAGCTGTCTTTACTTCTCATAGTTATCTCTTTGCTCTTCCTTCTTTCCTCCACCCTTTTAATTGTCCTATGTTTATATTCACACTCAGCCATGATTGGGCTGTTAAATTCCTTCACAGTAGTATGCTCAATTATTGTCTTATCTGGCTGCCCACTGCATTTCTTTTTTACTATGTTATTATTTCTTAATTGGGTATTTGCTAATGTATACTGGACAGAATACCTGGCACTATTTCAAGCCATGTCATTTTTTTTGTTTGTTTTTTCGGCCACACCCATTTGATGCTCAGGGGTTACTGCTGGCTAAGCGCTCAGAAAATGCCCCTGGCTTGGGGGGGACCATATGGGACGCTGAGAGGGTAGAACCATGGTCCTTCCTTGACTAGCGCTTACAAGACAGACACCTTACCTCTAGCGTCACCTCACCGGCCCCTAGCCATGTCATTTTCTAATACTGTTTAATCAGAGCTCTCTTTGAGAATTTTTTCATGTAATCAATTACACAGTTCTGAGTCCTTATTTTCAGTTTCAGAATTGACACCTACTTCATGTTACTCATCTATGAGACAGTATTTTACAAGGTGTTCTTTCAAGGCACATTCTAATGGGAAAGAATTAACATGGGATGGGCTATCAAACTCTCTCTTCCAAGAGGCTGAATTTTATGGGAGAAATAAAACAACGCTAATATGAGGAAGCACAGATGAGAAACATACATTCCATAACAGGGAAAAAATCTTTAGAATGAATTTCTTTAGCTTGCTATTACTGAAGGATGTTTAAATGATCTAGTTGTCAAATTTCTATGATCTAGAAGTTAGACAACTCTAGTGACATGTGCTTTGCTTGCTTAACTTCTCCTTGCTTCTTGCTGAGAACTTGATATATGTCTCTGTTAACTGACAGTCGATTTTTATCTATCAGACTTGAATTTCACCACTGAAACAAAAAGAAAATACTATACCCCAAACTTACCTGGTATTTTCCCCTTCAATTCAACTCAATACTTGAATAGTTCCATTAAACAGAAAAGACTGTGTAAATTAACCTATACCTAGTCACTAAAACTCTATCTAGATCCATCTATACCTGTGGCTATTCTATTATTTTATCTATAAGAAAATATTTTGGAATACTAATATATTATATATATTTCTGTAAATTTATGATTTATTTAATTATAATGCATGGCTTAAATTTAATCTGAACTCGAAAATTCACTTTTACAAAGTAAATGTTCTCAAGTTGTGCAAAAGAAAAGCTTAAACTACATTTTATGTTATATTTATATTGGTGTTTTTTTATTATTTCTTAACTTTCATTTTATGTTATGAGAAAAGCTTAGGAATATGTTAAACTTAATGCTGTTATAAAGATCTTGGCTTAATAGAAAATGTGAAGTAAACTTTGGCTGTCAAATAAGCAAACTAAAATATCTATACAGGAATTTCAGATTCTGAGTAAGCTGTCTAGACAAATATAATTTTAGAAAGTGAATGTAATTTTTCTAATGTTAAGTTGAAGTTTTATAACTAAAAATTATTTATTCAGATACTTTATGTTAAAAGATATAACCCCTAAGATACCTGGTTTCACAGCCATATAATCAGATTGTGAATATTTATTTCCTTTATTTTTGTTTTAGGATTTTCAAGACTTGTTAAGGAGATTTATAGTCTTTCATGGTAATCAGATATGAAACCCAAGGGCAAAAAAAATTGTTTTTAAGGTCAGAGATGTAGCTCAGTGGTAGAATACATGCACTAAATTGATAAAGATTTGGATTAGATCCCTGACATACTGCCCTTTAAGAATTAATTTTAAAAAATCACCTTGTAATTAAAGAGTTGATCTCTATATTTAACATTTGGGTTTATGGGCTACCACCTAATAATGCTTTGGTCTTACTCCTGCCAGTACTCAGAGGATGCAATGCTAAGGATTGACATTGGCTGTATCTTTTCCTATCTCTCAAGCCTACACTTAACATTTTCAAGTGTACAGTAAATTATTGTCAACTTTGCTGCATAGCATATACCAAAAAATTTTTCACATTGCATAACAAATTTTCTCCCTGTTGATTAGCACTGCATTTCTCTCTTTCCATAGTCCTTGGTATTTACTGTTCCAAATTTTGCATCTGAGTTTGGCTACTTTAACTATCTCACATAAATAGAATCATCATTATCTATCATGTGAATGATTTATTTCATTAAATATGGTTCATTTAAATAATCATGGATAACCCTTTGTGCTATGAAACAGGCTTTGCTCTTTCATTTTTAGGCTTATTTATTTTTTGTTTTCTCCATAAGAGAAGGTGCTGCATGTAAATCCATGATGCAACAAATTCTAGTGCATATGGAATCATTTTAACTTAGAACAAGTTGGATTGTGTCATCACCCTCTCAGGTGAAGCAGAAAATAATTCTTTGGGTGACCTATTGAAATTCAGAATACTCAGGGGCATTCTGGGAATTTAGATTTTTTTTCTTTTGTTTGTTCCACAGTTAATAAGCAGTAATAACTAAAGTGAGTTTATACTAAGTTATATTAGGTTAGAATTTCTCTTTTATTCTCACTGGTCTGAATCAAGTTCTATTTTTTTGTCAGTGGTTGCTTTCAGACCAGATAGACACCAGCAGCCTCTCATTGCCCTTATGTTTCAACCTTCTCTTTCCTTATGTGGGAAAAAACTATGATCTTTGTATGTTCTTAGGATTATGACATGCTAATCTGATAAGTGAAATTAAGGCAAATTAGTGCTATATATATATGTACTTCAAAGTGCTTGGTTTCAAGCATTCTAAGCATGCCAGGGCCTCTTCTTTTCTGGTTTTCTCACCAAGAGAATTGGTGTATATGTTATTCTTAGAATGGAGTCGCCAAGGGAAGGTTTGGTATTTTGCTATTTTTATGATAACACATAGTCTTATTTATATTATAATTTTTATAAACATATTGGTTTTTAAATGAACAATTAAATGATCAATTTTCTTATATTTAAATTTTATTACTATTGAGATATTGTTAGTTTATATGACTTTTGGGGATACAATTTCTCTCTTTTTTAAACCATTATTATAATAGACTCAGTAAAATTACATCTCTCAAACACAGTTTTAATATACTTTTTCATTTTATTAATATAGCCTCCTTCTAGTAATCATCGGTTTGCAGTTCTAATACAATTTTTGTTTGAATTGGTCTAATTTTCTATATATCACACATGAATGGGATAATCTTCTGACTTGTTTGCTAATTTACTTTGTTTTGAAAAACAAAGCAGTATTTTGTTTTTGTATGGCTTAGTAATAGTGTATTAGGCATTACTACCACATTTTCCTTCCTTCCTTCCTTCCTTCCTTCCTTCCTTCCTTCCTTCCTTCCTTCCTTCCTTCCTTCCTTCCTTCCTTCCTTCCTTCCTTCCTTTCTTTCTTTCTTTCTTTCTTTCTTTCTTTCTTTCTTTCTTTCTTTCTTTCTTTCTTTCTTTCTTTCTTTCTTTCTTTCTTTCTTTCCTTTCTTCTTTCTTTCTTTCCTTTCCTTCTTTCTTTCTTTTTTCTTTCTTTCTTCTTTCCTTTTTCTCTTTATATTTTTCTTTTCTTTTCTTTCTTACTTCTCATTCACTCTATCTCTTCTCTTTTCTCTTCTTTCTTCTCTTTCACTCTTCCTTCCTCCCTCCCTCCCTCCTTCCCTCCCTCCCTCCCTCCCTTCCTCCCTCCCTCCTTCCTTCCTTCCTTCCTTCCTTCCTTCCTTCCTTCCTTCCTTCCTTCCTTCCTTCCTTCCTTCCTTCCTTCCTTCCTTCCTTCCTTCCTTCCTTCCTTCCTTCCTTTTTTCCTTTCTCTCATTTGTTGGTGTGGAGCACATCCAGCAGTGATCAAGGGATCATTCCTAACTTTGTACTCTGGAATTTCTCCTGCTCAGGGGACCATGGAGGGTGCCCGAGGAATATTCTAGTCAGCTACATGCAAGACAGTGCCTTAACTATACTGTGTTCTGGCCCCTATATTATATTTTCTAAAGTTCCACTTTTAATGTTTGTAATAATCAATTAAAATAGTATAAAATTACTCTTTTAAATGTTAAATTAATATTTTATGGCATTTTAATAACTAAGGACTTCTGTCATCTTAAAATCCAGGTATAACTATATTTTTATTATTTTTATTTAGTATAGTTTTGGTGGTTATAATAGTGTTAAAGCATATGACTGAAATACAAAAATAGCTGTAATCCACCCCTCTACCGTTTTCATGCCACTTTACCACTGTCTCACTGCTCTGAGTCTGGGTTTAACTTTGTCTTCTTTTCCACACTATTTGGTAATTGGGATTGTCCAATATTCAGTGTTTGCCATTTTTCTGTATTGTGTAGTCTCTTATTTTGACTTTGTGTATTCCATGGATGTGTAAACTCATCTGTCATTTCTCCCCAGTTTTTTTGGGGGGTGCATACCTGGTGAAACTTAGGGGTTATTCCTGGCTAGAAGCTCAGAAAATGTTTCTGTCTTGGGGATCTAATGGGACTCCAGAGGATCTAACCGAGGTCCATCCTAGGTCAGCCATGTGCAAGACAAATACCCTACCACTGTGCTATTGCTCTGGCCCCATCTTTTTTTTTTCTTATGTCCCCTTTTTTTTGACTTGTTTCTCAAATCTTCCAATTAAATTCACATTGCATATAATAGCATACTTTCACCTTTCTTTTACTGATGAAGTATCCCATTGTTATAACATATCTTCTTTATTCTTTGAGTAGTCATTGTGTTTGGGGATTATTTCCAGTAGTTGGTTATTGTAAATAGTGTCTAGATTAATAAAGGCACTTTTATATTTTTAAATTACTGCTTTTTGTTATTTTGGATGACATATATAAATGGAAATCTCCAATCATGTATCTATTTTAATATTTTGAGGAATACTCATGTTATTTCCATAGTAACTAATAAGTTTACATTTCTACCAACAGTGAATGAGTTCTCTGTTTCTCCACATCCCTGCCTTAATAAAACTGTTTCAAGTTTTTTGAGGTAGGTTATTCTCAGTTGTAAGATGATATCTCATTATTGTTTGAATTGTATTACCCTAATAGTAAATGATAATGTTCTTCATGCTTTTTGTTTAAGCTTAAGAAATTTATAATAATTAAAATTTTTTTGTTTTGTACACTCTCTAAGAATTTTGCAGTCCAAAGGTTACTGGAAGTGACATGACAAATGCATTTTGGTGCTTAGGTAAGGTCATATTGTGCTTCTATGTCTCAGCAGTGCTTGAACTATCAGAGCTATAGATGGTAGTGCCCTAGGCATTGTGTGGTGCTAAAAATCAAACTCAATACCCTGTTTTCACAAATCATGTTCTCTAGGCTTTGAACCATCCAGCCCCTTGATGTATTTAAAAGCTCTATCATTTTGTCATTTAAGTTGCCTTGCTTATATAGTTAATACATATGGTTTATTCTCTGAATAAAGTGCTATTATGAAAAATCAAGGCATTTATTGTTTTTACTTGCAAGCTATTTTCTTTAGAATGCTATCTTTAACTCCAAATAGTAACTAAATGTTCTTCCCTAATTATGAGGTAATATCTACAAATAAATATGATTGCTCTAATTTATATTGTCATTACAAAATAATTCTTTAAAATTTTAATAGGAAATGATGGCATTCAAAGTAGAGTTTTAGTTTTTCATCACTATTTTTATCTTTTATGTAGAACAATAAATCCATAAATATTTAATAAATAAAACTTAAATATTTACATTGCATGTTTGATTTTAAAAGTTTAATTATTACATCAATTAAAATATCTTGAATTTTTGTTTGCTTTCATGCTTTAATGATGTCAAGTTGAAATAACTCTTACATTATATAGAAAATTGATAGTCATCTAATAAAACTATTAGAAATCAGTTGGGGAGAATAAAATTCCCTATAGATGTTGTCTTAAAATTCTGGTCTCTACTGACATGATAAAACTTTCATATTGCTGGTGAGTTGAAGAAATAGATCATTACATAATGTTAAGGTTATACTATAATACGTGAAGTTCAAATTTTACTTGTGTATGTGAGGGTGAAATGGTATGACTACATTTATTCTGACATATAAAATTAACTCAAATCAGTATGTTCTCTTTAAAAGGGTATAAAGAAAATGATGCAATGTTCTTTATGTCACATTTAATTCTGTTAGTAATCTTCGTAATGACAAATCTTGTGATTTTGTGTTTGGACTTTTATAAAGAAATGGAATATTGACATGACTATATAAAGTTAATTTCAATAATAAAATCAGTGGGAAATAGTATAAACCTTAGGGAAAAGATATCTTATTTCTATTTTATTATAAATTTAAGTACAAATCATGCTTAATTATTTTGGGTGATTGGAAATGATGTGTGAAATAACCTGATTTTCTGCTGAGATGTTGCATATAAAATAATAAATGTAAATAAATATGAATAACAATGATTCATTGCTTGTACTCAGTTTGGGAATTTAATAGCTATTCAAAACACTGATATGTTGAGGAAATTAAATGAGTATTTCAGAGTAATGGAACTTTTGGGGGGGTTGGGTCACACCCAGCAGCGCTCAGGGGCTACTCCTGGCTCTAGGCTCAGAAATCGCTCCTGGCAGGCTCGGGGGACCATATGGGATGCCAGGATTTGAACCACCAATCTTCTGATTGAATGGCAAATGCCCTACCTCCATGCTATCTCTCCGGCCTCTAGTAATGGAACTTTTTAAAGTGAAAATAGCAAGCCCAATTCAAATAGGAGATAATAATATATTTTATATAGTCCAAATCTGAATCAGGTAATTTAAATTTAGATAATATCTAAATTTGTGATAGTACAAATATTAAGGTATTTACCTTAAATGAAGCTGAATTGAATTAATTTTTAGCACCGAATATGGAATCAGGAGTGATCCCTCAGCACACAACCAGGAGTAAGCCATGAGCACTACAGGCTGTGACCCTCAAACAAAATAAGTTAAATCTGTTAAAATTACTTTCACTGACTACATTAATTTCCAGAGTCTAGCCCCAGATGAACAAACCTGAGACAGGGTTGTCATGAGAATTAAGAAAATAAAACAAACATAATAGAGGAAAACATGGGGTCTGGGGCTCACAGTATCATGGACTGAGCACACTGACTATGACTATATTCCACCTAGGTCACTTACTGTTCAGAAATGATCAACATGCGAAGAAGGGTTGATAACAAACAAATTCCTACTTAATGCTAACTAAGCCTAAGTGGCGGTGGCGGTGTATATTTTATAAGAGGATGTGTGAAGAATGAGGTATCTAAGGTAAAATATCTGAAGATTGTCTTCTGGAAAGGTGACAGATAAAAGAATACAGAATTCCCACCCTTAGGGCATTCCCTGTGAGGTGCAAGCTTTCTAGTAATTTATATTAAGAGCCCTCAGATCTTCATCTCCAACTCTCCTTGGACTATAAACTCTCTAGAAAGCTTGTTTATTTCTTGGATGTCTTCATATCTTACAATTAATGATCAAATACCACATTAATACTTATTTGATCATTTTGATTATTTAAACTAATTCATTGATCAGTCAAAATTAATGATTACTGTGATAAGACATAAATATGAAATTTAAAATGTAATTTATGATAAAGTCATCAAAATTAATAAAATCATTTATATCTATTAGAAAAAAATTAGGGGTGCAGAGAGGTAGTCCACAGATAGTAAAGTGTTTTTCTGGCAATCAAACCTAGTTCAACTCCAGTTAGCACAAATGCTCCTCTGAACTCCATCAGAGTTACCCTTATGCACATAAATAGGAAGCACATAGCCATAGTGTAGCCCCCAAATAAAATACACAAAAAGAGGCCAGAACGGTGGTACAAGTGATAAGGCATCTGCCTTGCCCATGCTAGCCTAGGACGAACCTCGGTTTGATTCCCCCACGTCCCATATGGTCCCCCAAAGCAGGAGCAATTTCTGAGCACATAGCCAGGAGTAACCCCTGAGCATTACCGGGTGTGGCCCAAACCCCCCAAAATAAATAAATAGAAAGTAAGAAAATACGTATTTATAAGGATGATATGACTGTTTTATATATATATATATATGTATATATATATATATGACTCATGCATATATTTATTTCACTTAATAATTTTACTATTAATGTAGTTTATAATTAAATATATATGAATCTTGGAGCCGGAGTGGTGGCGCAAACTGTAAGCATCTGCCTTGCACGCACTAACCTAGGATGGTCCCCCAAGCCAGAAGCGATTTCTGAATGCATAGCCAGGAGTAACCCCTGAGCATCACTGGGTGTGGCCCAAATACCAAAAACTAAAAAAAATTAAATATGAATCATTTTATTTAAAGATTTTGATTTACATAGTTGGACATAATAGTTTTATATATGATTACTTTTTTTTAAAAAAAGATGGTTACAAAATTGTTTATGGTTGAGTTTCAGAATAGAATTGACACCATCCTATGTTAGTGCACATTTCTTAACACCTAACCCCAAAGTCCCCTCTCCCCCACCCTCCTCCACCTGCCTCTGGGGCAAGTATTTTACTTCTTTCTCAGTCTCTCTCTCCGTTTTTGACACTGTGGTTTGCACTATTGCTAATGAAGGGGAACCATGCATATCACTTTATCCGTTTTAGCATCCAAATGTGATTTATTTCACCTAGGAAGGTAAGTAGTGAAAGGAAGTGTTATTTCAAGGTCATATCATGTCATAAAATTAGGTTACAAGAATTAACAAGGGCTCTTTGTCACTAGACAATTTAATTCTAAATTAGTTCTTAAATTATTATACAATTGCATGCAATAGGGCCAGAGAGATAAAACAAAAGTTGAGGCACTTCTCTGGCACTTGACTCATCCTGGTTCAATTCCCATTTATCTGGGAATAGACTTTGAGTCCTGCCATAAATGATTCCTAAATATAGAGCCAGGAGTATAGAGCTTTGAGTACTAGGTATGGCCCCTTTTAAATATAAAGTATGTATTATAATTGATAGCTTATAATCATTTTACTCAGTGAATATTATCTTTTCACCTGTATGTCAAATATCAAAAATTATTATTTCTTATATGTGTATACACATAAATAAGTCTATATACACATGAAAATATTCTAAGTAATTTTGTTTTATATGTGCTGACATATATCTAATATGTAAACTTATATATAAGTATATACATATGTATCTACATACATTATATATACATATTATATACATATATATTATATATACTTCCTGACACTATTTCCCTGACCATTGTTTCAACATAAAATAAAATATGAAAATTCAGAGTAGAAAAGGTAACAAGGCATTATAATTAATATATACTCAAGACTGAGGTAAGATACATGTATAGTTTTCAAAGTATAGAAAAATGAATATTTGAGAGAAAATTGCCTAGTATTTGTTCACAAGATATCGTTTTAACCCTAGTGAAGTACTTTTGAGGCTTGGATAATTTTTTTATATTTCTATTTTCTACATTTTTAATGAGTAATTTTTTTCTTTTTTCTTTTAACACACGTTTTTATGCTTATGACTAATTTTTGTCCTTAGAGTTCACTTCTGGAGTTACTAGAGGGACCATATGCAGTGCTAGAAATTGAATCTATGTTGAACAAAACAAATATTTACCTCTGTACCAATTTTCTTGGTCTTTACAGATTGTTATGATTTTGGAACTTAGTTCCCAGTTCACCACTCAACTTTGTGTTTATAAAGTTAGTAGTTGATTTTTTTTCTGAAAAGTCCTCTTTTCTAATAGTTTGGTCTTAATCTTATCCTTATTTCAAATGGTTCCTTTTGGTAAATTGTTTTATTTTTTAACTTATAATTTTATATTTTATACTCAGATAAGGGGCTAATCTCCAAAATATACAAGGCACTGAAAGAACTTTACAAGAAAAAAACATCTAACCCCATCAAAAAATGGGGAGAAGAAATGAACAGACACTTTGACAAAGAAGAAATACACATGGCCAAAAGACACATGAAAAAATGTTCCACATCACTAATCATCAGGGAGATGCAAATCAAAACAAAGATGAGATACCACCTCACACCCCAGAGAATGGCACACATCACAAAGAATGAGAATAAACAGTGTTGGCGGGGATGTGGGGAGAAAGGAACTCTTATCCACTGCTGGTGGGAATGCCGTCTAGTTCAACCTTTATGGAAAGCGATATGGAGATTCCTCCAAAAACTGGAAATCGAGCTCCCATACGATCCAGCTATACCACTCCTAGGAATATACCCTAGGAACACAAAAATACAATACAAAACCCCCTTCCTTACACCTATATTCATTGCAGCACTATTTACCATAGCAAGACTCTGGAAACAACCAAGATGCCCTTCAACAGACGAATGGCTAAAGAAACTGTGGTACATATACACAATGGAATATTATGCAGCTGTCAGGAGAGATGAAGTCATGAAATTTTCCTATACATGGATGTACACGGAATCTATTATGCTGAGTGAAATAAGTCAGAGAGAGAGAGAAAAACGCAGAATGGTCTCACTCATCTATGGGTTTTAAGAAAAATGAAAGACATTCTTGCAATAATAATTTTCAGACACAAAAGAGAAAAGAGCTGGAAGTTCCAGCTCACCTCCGGAAGCTCACCACAAAGAGTGATGAGATTAGTTAGGGAAATAACTACATTTTGAACTTTCCTAATAATGAGAATGTATGAGGAAAATGGAGAGCCTGTCTAGAGTACAGGCGGGGGTCGGGTGGGGAGGAGGGAGACTTGGGACATTGGTGGTGGGAATGTTGCACTGGTGATGGGTGGTGTTCTTTACATGACTGAAACCCAAACACAATCATGTATGTAATTAAGGTGTTTAAATAAATTTAAAAAAATAAGAAAAAAATAATTTTATACTTAACTTTATATTTCATATTCCATTTTTTCTATTTTACTAATTACATAGTATTTATTTCAATGATAGCTGCATTTTAGACATTATAATTTGTCTTATGGTCTTTTACTTTGTAATAATCTATGCTGTCAAAAATATTCTCTAAGACATTAAAAGGTCCACAATTAAGAACTTACAACATTTATTTATTTTTATTAAATCACTATGAATTGATAAGCTATTAGCAAGACTCACTGAGGGATAGAGAGAAACTTAACAGAACCAGAAAAAAAAAAGATATGCTATTACAGGTACTATAGAAACAAAGGGTAATCAGAGATTACTTTGGGAATTGTTATGCTACAAAATAAGAGAACCTGGAAGAAATAAATAAATATTTGTATTCCTATAACCTTCCAAGTTTGAATCAAGTTTATTGGCAATATCTAAACATTCCTAACACTATTGAGGACGTTGAAATGGTATTCAAAAGGCTGCCTTCTCCCAAACAAAAACCCAGATTGATTCACTAGTTAATTCTTTCAAATCTATAAAAGGATTTACTACCAATCCTTTCCATGCTCTTCCAGGAAATTGAAGAAATAATGAGAGCTTGACCTATTCTCTTTGTGCTTGGAGACTTTTATATCTATTAATTGCCTAATTGCAATTTATTTTATTTTCCTTTTCTAAAAAAATTTCTTTGGGGAGAGTGCACACCCGGCAGTGCTCAAGGGTTGCTCCTGGCGCTGTGCTAACCTACTTGCTATTTCTAATTTATTCCAGAAAAAAATAGAATAGAAGGGGTAAAGTGGGCAACCTTGTTTTATCTGTGGTTCAAAAAATTTTAGTATGATGTTTTCCAAGGACTTGTGTTAATTGTCTTTGACTATATTGAGTTGTTAAGATTCCTATTTTTGTTGAGGTATTGATTTTTAATCATGAATCATTGCTTTTGTTTTATTTTGTTTTATTTTGGGGGCCACACCCGTTGATGCTCAGGGGTTACTCCTGGCTAAGTGCTCAGAAATTGCCCCTGGCTTGAGGGGACCATATGGACTCTGGGGAATTGAACCTTGGTCTTTCCTTGATAGCACTTGCAAGGTAAGGTGTCTACCTGACCTCTAGCGCTACCTTGCCAGCCCCTCATTGCTGGATCTTATCAAATGCCTTCTTGTTATCTATTCATGAAGTGGTATGTTTAATTATGTCCTTTTTTCATATCATATTTCTTTTAATCGCCCTGCTTATGTTAAACAATACTTGCATCCATGACATTAGTGCTAATTGGTCATGTTGTTTACCTTTTTATGAATTGCTAGATTTTATTTGTTAGAATTTAGTTATTTTTGTGTATTTTCCTTTTATTTATTTTATTTTTGTTTTTTTTTGGAGGGTGGTACACCTGTTGACGCTCAGAGGTTACTTAGACCTCAGGGCTAGGCACTCAGAAATTGCTTCTGGCTTGGGGGATCATATGGGATGCCAGGGGATCAAATCGCAGTTCATCCTAGGCTAGCATGCTTAAGGCATGCCTTATGCCCTGCACCATCACTCCATCCCTGTATTTTCCTTTTATTTAAACACCATGTTTACAAAGGTTTTTTTTTTATCATTGAATATCATTATTAGAATGTTACACCAAAAACGCTGGACCAGTCAATGTTCCCACCAGAAGTGAAAAAGAGTTCCTTTCTCCTGGCATCCATGCAAGCACTGGTTATTCTTGTTCTTTGTGATGTGTGCCAGTCTGTGGTGTTAGAAATTTTATTGTTGTTTTCATTTGCATCTCCCTGATAATTAGTGTTGTGGAGCATTTTTTCATGTGCCTTTTAGTTAACTAAATTTCTTTTTTGAGGAAATGTCTGTTCATTTCTTCACTCCATTTTTTGATGGTGAGACCTTCCAATGAAATTTTTATTTTGCCTACCTATTTTTTCCAATTCTGACACTTTTGTTTATTTTGCTCATTTCTGCTACTATATTCTTCTATGTGTTATTGACATCTATTCCATTGTTACTCTGAACTCATTGAACACCCTAAGAATTTCCACTCTGAAATCCACTTTAGAGTTAGGAGGTTACTATTGGTTGAGTTATGCAATATTGGATTCTTCAGGTAGAAAGAATGGTTGTTAATTTTTTTCTGTTTTACTGGTTTCTTTTGTAATCTCAAGCTTCTTCTTTCCTATGTCACTGTCAGTTTTCTCCACTGCAAGGAAGGTCTCAGGGAGCTTATATACGTAAAATATTATCTCATGACAGAGTAAGTGGTGGCCTTTTCCAGAGAACATGCTTTTGAATGGGGATTCTAACCTGTATGGGTAAACTGAGAGATTGTTAGGGTAGGTGAGTTAGTTCTGCCTTATGGCTTCACACTGTCCTGACTCTCAGCTTACTGAATTGTGAATCTTCAACCTTTGTATGCTATCTCAAGTTTTAGTTTTCTGTGTCATGATTATAATAATTATTATGACAATTTGTCACTAGGTTTATAACTTTTCTAATACAAATTTAATATTAATATTGAATAAATTATTTACTTTTGTTTTTACTTAGGAAATATAGTTTCCATAGTAACCATAATGATTTTTCTTATTTAAAGATGAAACCAGAAAAATAATCCATTATTTGTGATACACATTTTTAAAAATATTATTCACTTTGAACAACATTGTTTTTATTCAACATAAAACAACTATAGAGTCTAACATCCTTTTAAACTTAAACTTTACAGTATATAATTTTTTAAGTAGAAAAAATATGTAGAATTTCAAGTTTACATACTACAAGTACGGAGCTAAAGAAACGAAATCTATCAAACATATTTTCTACTTTAATTTTTAGCACAAAATTTTTGGCACAAAATGAAGCAAACTGTTTCTACACAAATATTTTTGGTATAGCTCTCCTTTACAATGTAATATTTATCTTATTTACTGGTTCAACATCAGGTTATATTAAATAAAATATCTAAAATAATTCTAAAACTGGAAAGCAGATGAATTGAATAAAATATAATAATTAAAATATAATAAATAGCTATAAATAATAAATAATAACTAAATCATAATAAATTATAAACTAAAAATCATGCTATAATGTGGTTGCTAAACTATACTGTCCAGTTCTCAGCTTTAAGAGCCAGTGGTACTGGTGGAAACTGTATATCCTGGAGGTAATCAATAAAGTTGTAGGTGGAAGTAGAGCAAGAATATTTGTAGGGTCAAAATGATAGCACAATGGGTAGGGTGTTGCTTTAAACTGGCTAACTCAGGTTCAATCCCTGTCATTCCAAATGGTTCCCCTGCCTGCCACGAGTGATTTCTGAGTGCAGAGCTCAGAGTAACTCCTGAGTGCTATTGAGTGTGCCCCCTCCCCCCAAGAAAAGAATATTAAGAAGGTAGGTGGAAATCCTGTATTCATCCTTCTTCCTGATACCATTCCAAATAGAAGTCAAGCATAATTCTGCCTCCAAATATGAATAATAAGTTGGAGAACCTGGCCACAGAGGTTGAGCAGAAGTCATAGTAACATGCCTTATAAAAGTGACCAGTAGGTACAGAAATGGCTCACAATAATAAACACAATGAAAACTTACAGCATATGGTTATTAAATACTTTAATAAATTTAATACTGTGAAAGTGTTAATGGCTGAGCATCACATTCAAGGAACAAAAAAGAAATTTAGACTTAGTAGTCTTTGTAGGCATATAGATAATAAATTATGAGTAATGCAAATGAGTAACTGAACACTTGTGAATAAGAATATATAAACAAATGAACACAAACTTTGAGTTCAAAATCAAACATAATGGATTAATGATACTAAAAGATAAAAGTGAATGCTTTTCAAAGATGAAGAATGTATGGTGGGGAGAGAACTGAAAATATATACAGTATATACAAATTTGACAGTAAAATACAAAATAACATGACTTTAAAACATATTACTGTGTGTGCACACAAGGCTGATACACACTGCCCCAATAAAATTTTATAACATCAAAACAGAGATAACCTCAAAAGTTTTTTAAGAAATATCAGATTAACCACATAAAAACAAGAATCGCTGTACTTTCAATTTTTACTGTACTACCAATAAAAGGTAATTAAAGTTATATATAGTTTTCATTAGAAACCTAAATTTATATGTTATCAAATTACATTTACTGTATAAAAATATATTCATACATGAAAGTTTATATAGTGGAATTAAAATTTATTATGAAATATGTGAAATTATTTTAGATAATATGCATTCAGATGTTGTGCCATCAGAGCTATCACCTTTATTCTCAGTGCATGGTGTTTGCCAATGAAGTTTCCCATTGTCATGCTTGTATTGTGGATTTTTCTAGGTGTTGTGGTCGTATTCATCAACTAGAAGATGCACAGCAGTGAAGTGAAGCAGGCATTTGATAAATAACATGTGTAACTAATTTTGTGATGAATTAAAATTTTAAATTAAAGATATAAAATTATTTTCATTTGAGACAGAGATAAGTTTGATAACGTATAGTATCAGTAGTGGTATGTTTTTAATTTTTGGAAAACTTAATTTGTTTGATGTTGTCATCCCTTTAGGAACACCCTCACTTAACATAATGGACAGCTAACAGCAAGAGCTTACTAAACCTTCTGCCACTGTATTACTAACTTCATTGGAAATATAATAATTTTCACAAATGTGCTTACTACTGTACTTCCTCTTTTTGTTCTTTTCTAAAATTTTAATTTAGAAATTTTAATTTCTGGAAAACTTAATTTGTTTGACGCTGTCATCCCTATACGAATACCCTCACTTAACATAATGGACAGCTAACAGCAAGAGCTTACTAAAACTTCTGCCATTGTATAATTGATTTCATTGGAGATACAATAATTTTCACAAATGTATTTATTACTGTACTTTCTCTTTTTTCTTCTTTTCAAATATTTTCTTTCTTCTCTTCCTTTTTATTATTTAGTTTTTTATATTCATTTTTATAATAACTTTTCTCTTTCTTATCAGGAAACCAATGCATTATGTTCAATGTTTAATGATGTTAACTATGTAATGCAACTATATATATTAAATAAAGTTTAAAAACCTAAAAACACTCAGAAGAGCAGAGAGATAGTACATGGTTTTAACTGGTCACCTTGCATGCAGCTAACCCCATTGTATATTATACCACAACTTCTTGATCTATTTAATTGTAAGTGGGCATATTATTTCTATATGTTCTCTATCTTACTAAGCACTGCTGTGAACATCAGTGTGCACATGTCCATTCTAATTAATGTTTATGTTATTTGGAGGTAGATGCCAAGAGGTGATATCACTGTGGCATACAATAATTTACTCTTAATTATTTTAGAATTCTCTTTATTGATTTCCATAGAAATCAAACCAGGTGACATTCTACCAGCAGTGACTGATGGTTCCTTTCTCACCAAATTGGCTATTTGTAGACTTTTTGATATATCTCCTTCTAGTCTTTTACTTATCTTTCCTTACATGTGTAGTCTTCACTTCTCTATTTTGATGTTTTCTTCATAAATTAATTTATGATTGATATTTAAAAATGCTTATGAACTCAAGAGTTAGAAATCTGACCATTCTTTTCTCTTTAACTTCTATTTTTTGTTACTCAGAGTCTCAAGTACCCAGCCATTGATGAGTTGAGAATATTTGATAAGGTAATGCAGAAGCAGGGTTTTTATATCAAACTGGTTCAGCTATGTGCAAGTCATTTGTATTACATTTATATATAATATTTACCCTGTACACATGTATATATACACCATATGTATACATATATATATGTATATGTATATATATATATATATCTGTATAATGTCATGAGTTACTATTCAGACATTAGAAAAGATAAAATATTGGGGTCTGAGTGACAGTACACAGGACAGTGCACTTGTCTTGTACATTGCTAACCCAGGTTCAATCCCTGTCATCACATATGATTTTCTAGCTTACCAGGAGTGATTTCTGAGTGTAGAGGCAAGAGTAAGTACTGAGCACCAATGCATGTGCCCCCAGAAAACAAAAGTATGAAATATTGCCTTTTTAAAACATATGGATACATGATAAATAAAATAAATCAAAAGGATAAAAACAAATACCAGATGATGTCATTTTTAAGTGCTATATGAAGAAACATAAAGAAAAGATACATTATTTTGAAAATAAACCCTTAGATATGGAATCTAGAGATGAGTAGTAACCATTATGAGGGAGGAAGAGTGGCAGGACGTATACAGTGAACAATTGGAGAAGGATTTTGACACTTTGATGGTGTAGTAATAATAGGTTTTGTCTATGTGAAAATTTTTTGTATTTGGGTGTTCCAAACAATACTCAAAATAACCAGTTCAGCTATTGATGATTTTTTCATATTCTTTAATACTCAACTTTCTGGTTCAATGCAAGAACCTGAAGAGGCAGTTTTGCTTGGGTCCATGTATTGGCAGAATTAAACTCTATTCTCAGCTATAATGTTTATCCATATTAATAAATAAACACACTGTACTGCTTTTATGTCCTACTATAATATATGAACATTTTAGTCTTATAAACTAATGTTGCAACAATAAAAAACAATGAACAATAAAATTGTCTCTTGTTCTTGGTTTTGATTCCCAGACCTATTCTTTATTTTCTATTTTGGGGAGGGATCAAAAAATTTTAAGCTATACTTAAGATTCCTAGCGGGTTCAGGAGACTGAAGTCAGTGAATAAATCCAGGTCATTCATATGCAGGGCAATTGCTTCATTTGCTGTACTATTGCTCTTGTCTGCCAATTTCTAGTGATCATGGCATGTTATATTTTTCTTCAGCATTCAACATGGTATTTTGTTGTACTGTTGTTAATTTTTTATCTGAAATATTGAATATTTTCAATATTCTTAATTTCAATTCTGTCTTGTTATATAATAAAATAATGACATTATTTTAGTTCATTATACTTTGTTAAAATTGTGTCTATTTCTAGTTCTTATTAGTATAGTATAGAATAGTATAGTATAGTATAGTATAGTATAGTATAGTATAGTATAGAGTGCGGGGAGAATTCTGTCCATACCAGATATGCTCAAGGCTTTCTGGCTCAGATCTGCTCAGTCACTCCTAGTAGGATTTGGTGGACCATATATAGTGTTAGTGCTAGAGAATGGAAACAGTTGGCTGTGTGAAAGGCAAGCATCTTAATTCTTTTACTCTTTCTGGCCCAAAGGTTTGTATAATTTTTTGGGGGGGTTTGGGCCACACAAGGCGGTGCTCAGGGGTCACTCCTGGCTGTCTGCTCAGAAATAGCTCCTGTCAGGCATGGGGGACCATATGGGACACCGGGATTCGAACTAACCACCTTTAGTCCTGGATTGGCTGCTTGCAAGGTAAACGCCGCTGTGCTATCTCTTCGGGCCCGGTTTGTATGATTTTTAAGGTTTTTGTAATAGCTCTTCTTTTCTAAAATAATAAAGAAAAAAATTCATCTTATCATCCTTCTATAATTTGAGTAAATAAAATAAATCTACATTTGTTACATTAGAAATCAATGATGTTTGAAGATTTAAATGGGAGAAAAGTGCCTTAAGAGTTTTATTTTAAGATTGCCAGAGATCAAAGAATCACAAAGCTGCTGCCACAGCAATTATCTATTATGAATGGTACTTAGGTGCTTTGGCAAAAGAGCAAAAATAGTAAATAGTCTGGACTCCTTTCTTCCCCACAGATGTTGCTTGAAGTGTAAATAATTTTCTATGACTCCAAGTGTGGCACAGAAAAATAAGTCCCTATTTTTTGTTGTTTGAAGATAGCCCTGGTGGTAGACATTGCTAGATGGCATTGTTTCTCCTTGGATCTTCCTGGCTGAGTTACATTTTCAAGATATAGATGGCATGCAGCAGCTGTTTCATGCTACAGGAAAAAAATGTTCATTGAAGCAGAAAACATGTCAGAGAGTGTTAGGTTTATCAGAATAAACACATCGAAGAACTGATTTGCAAAATGATACCTACTTAATGCAAAAAATTTTAGGAGCTATATTCTCTTTAATAAAAATAAAAGGCAAACTCAGAAAAGAAGGCCATAATTACAAATCTATGGTGCCAAATAAAACTGGAAACACTGGCTGACTCATGAAGTGATTATTTTATGCTGGCACTGTGTTTGAAATCATCATATGCATTTCAAACATTTGTCATGCTCTTCAGTTATTAGCCTGTCAATGTACTCAGCACATTATAAACAAATGGGCAACAGGAAAGCAATTATAAATTTAGTATTTATTACTTAGTCCTGTGCTTTGTTTTCATTTTTCTTTAATTTGTTTATAGGGCAAAATAAATTTGTAGCTTCTCTAATGCCAACCTTCTCCGTAAATGATGGTGAGTAGTAGATATTTCTTTGAAGTAGTACAACTGTTATTAGTGTTTTTATTTGGGCACATTTTTCCCAGTTATGTTGCCTTGTATATTGATGGATATAGTTCTGGTTGAACACCATAGTCCCTCAGTCATTGACATTAAATCCTTATGGGAATTTAATATTAGGATTTTAAATAAGAAGAACACTTAGAGTAGGAAAACCAATATAAAAAATGTTTTCACTTGCAAACACCATTCTTAGTTATATTCTTAGAAAATAATAGCACATAAACCTTTTTATCTAAAGAGTATATCCTTAAGAGGGCCCTAAACTTAATTTTATTATTATTACTATTATTGTTATAATTATTTGGATTTGGGGCCAAATCCAGTTCTATTTGGAGGCTCTTCCCTGTTCTGTGCTCCGGAGTCACATCTGGTGGATCCTCCTGTACTATCTGCAGTGCTCAATTGAGCCTGAACTTTCATCTGCAAAGCATATATTCTAGCTGGATGTCACTGAGGTCCAAACTTTTATTGTATATCCACAAACCAAACACAAGGGAGCTATAATATATTATGCGTTTGATAAATGATGTTATGAGAGATGGGACAGAAATTCAATGTGAGAAAATAAAGTAATATTTTAAAGTTTATGGAACTCCATAAGAAAAGCAGTTTAAGGTGTGTTCTATAGGATAAAGGGAGTTAAGTAGAAAAGTGAGGTTTTTATTTAGACTGCTCTGCCTTGAAAGCACATGTGAAATCCGTGAGATAAGAACTAAACATAATAAAGAATAAAGAACAGTTTAAGGCACCTGGTGCCTGGAACTTGATAAAAAAGAGTTATCTTGCATAACCTCCTGTGAGCTAGTCAGCAGTGTCAAAGGGTTCAGACTTCATTCACAAGTGAGGCTACTTGATTCACTGGACTCACACATTAAGGATTGCAGGGACATCTTAGATAAGGATAATAATAATGTAGTGTCAAGTTGATCAATGGGACTTCTAAAGGTGATTCTTCATGGACCCTCACTCTGAAATTTCCTCTAGTTTATTGATCATTGGCAGATCACTGTATAGAAACTGAATACATTTTTACTTATTTTTATTTTTGGAGGGGTCACACCTGACTATGCTCAGAGTTTAGTTCTAGATATTTATTCAGAGATCACTCCTTGGAGTGCACATTGTACCATATGCAATGCAGATATTCAAAAGCAAGCACCTTAGCTCTGAGCCCCTGTACTATCTCCTTAGGCTGAAATCAAAGAATTTTCAGGAACTTCAAAGGAATCAGTTAAGCAAAATCATGGAAAGTTGCTAGTCTGAGTTGAAAGTTATAAAACACCAATTAAAGTAATGTATTATGATTTAGCTCTTTTAACATTTAACTGTGCCCTGCTTTTAATTGCTAAGTTAGATGACCTAAAGGAGTACATTAATCATTTTCGGAATGGAGCGGAATACAAGTAAAACAACAAATCAAATCAAGGTGAAGGGCATTTTCTTTGTACATAAACTTGCCATCTAGTCACTACCCAAAAATTGCATTTATATATGAGCTATTAAGTGTAAATGAATTAATGCAAGCAATCATTTGAGTTTTCAGAATGTATATACAAACAACTGTGCTTTATGACTCTATTTCACATTGATTATACATCTTTGTGCTGTTTTGTTTTGGGTTAGAGTCTGTACTGGTAATGCTCAAGGTTTACTCTTGTTTCTGTTATCAGGGATTATTCACTACTGGCAGGCTCAAGGACCATATGGGGTACTGAGGATTGAATCTGAATCAGCTACATGCAAGGAAGCACCTTTCATGCTATACTCTCTCTCCAGGTCTTATTATAATTTTGTTAAATTGTCTAAATAATAGCACGAGGAATAGGGCACATACCTGATTGCCTTGCACACCCCTACTCTGGATAAATCCCTGTCATTGTATATTGTCCCCGATCTCTGATAAGTTATCCCTGTGCAAAGACACAGGAATAAGCTCTGAGCACAGATGATGGGACCTGAAACAAAACAAAACAGTTAAAATGAAAGTAAAATATATTTAATAGTTTTCACATGATTCAGAAGTTTTTGGGGGAAACAGACACAATTGGTACAGTAACAACATATGCATTATCAGGGATTAAACTGATGGACATTTTCATCTTTGTATTATCTTCTCAGTTTAATAATGCACTTTTAAAAAGAAAGTCAAATTTTTTATTTTGAAAATTGGTACATATTATTACAACTTTCCTTTAGTGAAATTCTATTTTATATTTATCACTACTATTATTATATGATGTGTTTGATGGCCACATCTGTCACTTCTCAGGGAGTAATCTCAATTCTATCCTCAGAGGTCAGTCCTTGTGCAATGCCAAAGATCAAACCTAGACCTTCTGCATGCAGTGCATGCATTCAGCATATTGAATTACCTATTTCTCCTTCCACATACTGCTTTAGAATAAGTAGAAAAAAACACTTTCCTTAAGCATTTAGATATTATCATGTTTTAGAAAGCAGAATGGAGAATGAAATAATTATTAAGTTTTATAATAGGAGTCAATTTCACATGATGATCTTATAAGGAAGTTTCTTTTCATATATTTCTAATCATCCTGTTTTGTTCAAATTCTCATATTTTTTCTTATGAAAAGCATTACTTTTTTATTTTGTGAAAGTTGTTCATTTTTACTATCTCCATGCTATGAATTAAAACAGTAGAGACCTGTAAGCTGAAATTTGAGTACATAAATATTCATAAAGACCCCCCCCATCCCTCGTTAATGATTCTCATACATTTCTCAAAGATTTGGAGAACTAAGGGGTTAGGACACAGCCTGCACTGTTCAGGGTCATCTAAGGCAGAGCCTGGGGGACTATATGGAATGCTGGGAATCCAACAGGCTGCTTTCTAGTTAACCATTTCTATACCCTTGTATCTCTGACTGTCTCACAGATTTTACCTTTAATTAATCTAAATTTCACTTACCAGTTAACCAGGTAGAATATTTTGTTATTGTAATTTATTATTTAATCTACTTTTGTGGAAGTTTTCAAGAGGAAGTATTCATCACCAATCAAAATATCATCAAAGTTTTTGACTTTTTTAAAAAAATGTTTATTTAAAAGATAGCCTATGCTTTTTAAAATATTGTTTGCATTAATTAATCTTTAAGCATAACCTGCTTTTCTGTATCCTCAACATATTATCTCTGTATTCTGTTTTACAGATTTTATTTTTATTTTATTTTTATTGTCATGTCTCTATGTTGTTTTCCTCGCTTTGATTGAATGAAAGGAGGTCAGTCCAGTCTTAAGATTCCCCAGAAGCAGCGCCTATGTTTCTCTCCTACCCTTATGCTTCACCTGCATCCTTTTGAGTCTTTTTCTCAGATCTTCTGCTGACGCCTACTGATGTGCACAGAGTGAATCTACAAGGCCGAGGACAGTGCTTCTGTTCATGCTGTCTGGAGGTGATTGTATCTCTACAAAATCTGATGCAAGCTGTGCTGGTTCTGCTAACAGAAGGTGTGAAAAAAAAATTCTGAAAGTTCACAGCACATACTAGCTTTCTGTTCCCTAACCCTTCCTAATTATTTAGTTCACCTTTCAGTAAGATGTGATTTATCTGTCCGACACAACTTCTAATCTGTGGCACAACTGAGAAACACAATTCTGTGGTTGTCATAGATGAAAAGATAACTAATTAGAGAGAGGAGATTCAAACCACTCTGGTCACACTACAAAGCCGTTCTTTGGTGCAGGAATGGAAACTAACATAAGACTGGGTAGATGTGGAGAGTTGGGGAGCATTAGAATATTGTTTTATTTTTTCGTGTCAAATGTCCATGATTTAGATTAATAGTTCATTCAAGTATACTGGTAGCTATAGTATACATATAAATATAGTTCGTATAGATGGGAATTTTGTTTTGTATGTTAGGTTTTTCTTTTTTCCTTTTAAACTACACCAGAACATGTTTGAGGCTTCTCTTAATATTGGGTTCAGGTATCACTCCTGTTGATGCAGTGTGAGGCATGAAACACAAATAAGGCCAAGTACATGGCAATTTTTAACCCCTTGAATCATTTCTCTATTTCCATTTATGTATTTATCAGAAACAAACTCTCTCCCTCTCCTTCTCTCTCTCTCTCTGCCTCAACCTGTGTGTGTGTGTGTGTGTGTGTGTGTGTGTGTGTGTGTGTGTGTGTGTGTGTGTGTGTGTGTGTAAATCTTCTGGGAATTTACACTCGGAAGCCATTTCTTTTTTTTTGGTTTTTGGGCCACACCCGTTTGACGCTCAGGGGTTACTCCTGGCTATGTGCTCAGAAATCGCCCCTGGCTTGGGGGGACCATATGGGACGCCGGGGGATCGAACCGCGGTCCTTCCTTGGCTAGCGCTTGCAAGGCAGACACCTTACCTCCAGCGCCACCTACCCGGCCCCTCGGAAGCCATTTCTAAATGCCCACACAATATCTGAAAATAACTTTAGATCTATATACTACCATGATAGATTTACCATAGATACTTTTGTTGATTCTAAACGATTTTATCTCTTTTTATTAATCCAGTTATTTTAAGCAACTTGATAAGTCCTTCATGGTTTTACTTGTTACTTGGTTTTATTCATCTGTGCTATGGGAATGATAGTATTGTCACAGAATTACCCTTAAGTTTCACGGAGTAAATCAAATAAATGCCAGTTTATAGTAGTTATGACTGTAAAAGGAGTTAATGTTTATATATTAGTTCTTTCTCCTAAAGAAATACTGAAGTAATCTATTTGTATTGAATAAATATGTAATTATGTATACATAGTGTACTTACAAAATTAGTAAGAGTTAATAATATAGCCCTATTTCGAATCAGTGTAATGTCACTAATTTATAGTTGACCTCATCACAACCATTATGTGCTTTATATTTATTGTTTAAATACTTATTTTATTTTTAATATATCTAAGTTGATATGCTAGTATCATAGCAATATGTTATATAAAAAAGTGTTAACAATAAATTTACCCATAACACTACTTAACTTGCACATAATCCTTATATACTATTACCCTTGACTGTCACAAAAATGCTATAAAAATACATTTTTCTTGGGCTTATAAAAATAATGTGTTGAAGGCAGAATTTGAAGCAAACTTAGATCTGTCTTTATTTCTCTTATGCCATTATAACTTTGATTTAAAATTGTGCTTTTCATGGAATTTAAATACAATGGGTTGCTTTTCAGTGCTAGATAATACTTCAAAATATTGACTGTAAACAAATGTCATTTGTCTCTCTTTACTGACACATACTTTACAATGAAAGAGGATTAAACAATGCACTAATTGGTTATTAAAGTTAGGGTGACTTACAAAATACAAAAATAACTGTGCCTGATATACTCTAAAATACTTTTAATTTCATTTTTAATTATTGTGGTTATTGTGTGGGGGTTAGATGAGACAATGCACATGCTTATGACTAATTTATAAACTGCAATTAAGGAAAAATAGTTGAGTAGCATATTCACTGGTCTGAACACCCATGGAGAGACTACTGAAGTTATTTGTCAAAAAAATCTGACACATTCCTATGGTAGCATTGAGAAGAACATTATGCATAGAAAATGAATCCTGAGTAATGAGTCAATGAGTCAATGATTGATACCCTATTCAATGACACCACAGAATATAAACATAGATGAAAACACATTATGATATGCCCAAGAATTTTATTTTTAATAATAATTTTTTTTCTAAGATTTTTATTTTTTTTGTATACAATATTTTATTTAAGGGGTTATTCTTGACACAACCATCCTGACTCTGACCTCAGGGATCACTCCTAGTTGAGCTGGGGATTGAACCAGATTAGCAGTATGAAAGACTAACATGCTATACTATGTATATAACCCTTCTTTTAGCAATATTTATGTACTAATTTAAGACATTCTTTTAAAAAGATCTCCAGGCAAGCACTTTATTAACATTAATATTAATATCACCACCACAAATGCCTGAAGTCCATTTGAATAATAAGAATCCATATTATTATTTTATAGTACACTGTATTAGAAAATGAGTATTGGACATCTATGTGGACATCTATATGGACATCTATGGACAACACGTGAAAGGATATATGGTGAAAGAGGGAGGGTCCAGAGCAGAGAGTAAGATAGAATGTCTATTTAGTGATTGAGTTAACTCCAGAACTGTGATAAGATCAACATTCCCTCAAACTAGTTCTACATTACTTTCACTGCTCTAGGTGCAAAGTAAAATATTTAACATTTTCTCTCAAAATGATATTAGTAGTTATCATTTATTATTTATATATCTGGTGAACTAGACAAGTGAAGCTTGATTTAACTAAGGTGAGTAATTATGTCTACCCTGATGTAATCATTTATAATATAGATAAATACTGTCACTTGTTCTTACATAGCAAGTATAAATGTTTGACTCAGTCCTTAAAATACTTCACACTTTTAAATATAAAGTTTAAAATTTAAAATATCTGTGCAAATACTTATAAAATTTTACTTACATATAAAATAACTATTATTACTATACACAAAATAGTTTATTAATATTAGTAAATACTAATAAACTCCCCTTGTGCATGGAGATCATATTATATTCCAGAATACATTAGTAAACTTCACATTTTATTCTATTTAATTCTATTAAGGCACTAACATATAAAATTGAATTTATAGAGATTAAAAACTTGCCCTCTTATAAAGCTAAATGTGTTTCTATTTATGTTTAATTGAATTAATATACTACTGATTTTATGTATAACAAAATTATTATGGTATTACTAAAATCCAGATAGTATGAGTTCTGAAGTTCCATCATGACTCAAGACCATTTCTTTTTAACATAATATGCTATTCGGTTTTATCTAACTTTATTATGCATTCATATTTATATTTCTCCTATGCCATATCTTATTCTCTGATCTTATTTGCACTTCTTTATAGTCACTTAGATACAGGTATTATTGTCATTTCTCTCATTATCAAAGGCTTGGAGAGCTCTTCTATGATTTTATTTTAATAAAGTCTTCATGCATTAGTAGTCTCCTATTTCTATTCATAATGCAACTTTTATTTATTTGACTCTTATTAATAACATGTTGCCACCAAGGTCTGACAAATATACTGATAAAGTCATGTCATCTGGAATATTTCATCCTAAGAAATTACTTATTTTTGCAACAGGGGTTATTTTCTGCAATGCTCAATGGGCCTGGGGACCATACTGACAATTCTTGGTGACTTTGCTAATTCGATACCAAGGACCAAGAATCTGAGGATCCTGCATTAGTGGAAAATGACCAGGGCCAGACCTCAAGGTGCTCAAAGGGTTTCAAGATTATATCTGGAAATATGAAAATATTCAGGGAGGCTTGTAGTCCCACTTATATACCGCATCTTTACTCCCAAGATAGCTTCTTTTCAACTCACTATTCCTTTTATATATATATTTGGCTCTTTTTATGTTTTGTTTTGGGAATTACTGCTGACGCTGTGGTCAGGGATCACTTCTAGTAAGGCTTGGGTGACCTTTAGGAGTGCCATGGATTGAACCCTGGTTCAGCATAAATTTCATTAACTTAATAAATGTACTAAGTAATATAATCAACATGACAGATTAATTTATAGCATTTTCATAGCCTTTCATATTAAGATACCTCAAGCACATTCATGATTACTACCCTAACCAGCCAAGGACATTTATAAGCTATTTTCAGTTTTTTCTTATTATGAATAAATATTTCTGCAGCAAAGTTTCAATAACCTAATTTGTGTTTAAATCTCTGTGAGTGTCTATGTTTTTACTTATATTAGATCCTTTTTTGAAGTAGAATTACTGGGATTGTATGGTAGATTATATCAAGTCCAAATTTTTAGTTTGTATAATGTCAATGCTCATGGACTGAGCTGTTCCTGGAATAGTACTAGTGGTGCTCAGGATGCCATGAGCTATCAGGGATAGAACCTAGGCTTCCAACATAGCCCTTTGAGTTATTTTTCAATTCTAATATAAACTTTTTAAGTTTTTAAAAAATATTTTTATTCCACTTTGGCTAAACCTTTTATTTCTACCAACAAGTTGGGAATAGTTCTTTTAATCAATAGTATTGTCAAAATTTGATAATGTCTAATTTTTGTCACCATATCAGCTATAAGATAAATAGGCTGTGCTATTTTATATTAAGTTGACTAATTATGTTGAACACTTTTCATAAATGGATTGATCATGTGGTGGTGGAGACTAAACTAGGATTGGTCTCATTAAATCTCTTCATTTATAAACACTCATATTTTGCTCCCATTTTAGTGAGTTTTCATTATTATTAAATCATAATGGTCCTTTGCAAAGTTCTGTTAGTGTTTTGGAATCTATATATATTAGCAATATAATTTTCCTGCATTTCTATTGGAACCCTTTCACATTTTCGTTCAGTTTTAAGTCATGAAATATCTCTCGAGAGAAATTGCATACATAAAAATTCAAAAAAACTTCTATTTATGTATCTTGAACAATTTTCATAACTTGGAATATCTTATAATGCAAATATAACATTTCTGCATTAGTCTACTGTCATTCTTACCTATTATATTTTAGCATAAACATATGTGAGTTGACATATGCATTTACAAACTGAGTAGTGCTTTTTTGGGAAGTGCTTGACATTTAAAGCCTCAGCACTTATTATTTGAATGTGAATAGAGTTGTTTGTTTTTAATTTGTCAGCATGGGGTGTGTAATTATGGCTGAGGAAACAAAATTTGAAAAGTTACCTTTTGTTCTATGTTGTTTAACAGGAATATTGTTGAATGCTCTACCAGATGTTTGCAATATAGTTTCTTTTTATAAGAGAACTTCCAAGCAAGCAGTATAGAGAAGTTAGAATATTCAAACTATCATTAAGCATTAATTGTGATTATAACTGCTTACCTATTAAAATAAAAACATGTGTATGCTTATCATATTGTAATATTATTCTTTTCTTTAAATATATTTTTTATTTAAGTAACATGATCATAGTTGGGTTACAGTCATAACCAGAACACCCCCTTTCACAGTGTAACATTACCTCCTCCCCACTTCCCATCCCCTGCCTGTATTCGAGACAGGCATTCTACTACAGTTATTTGTTTTTAAGTTCAGTAAGTTGTATTTTTTTTCCTTAAAGGATAAGAGCAAAAAAAAATATATAGTGAAGGAGTGATAGTGGCAATTGCCATTGTTTGCATAGGTCCAGAAAAATGGGGAAAATGGAAAAAAATCCTTGACCTGATTACAAAAAGGCCTCACCACAGAAGTTTATTGGCATAAGACCGACTCTGGGTTCCAGGCATACTAGTCTGTCCAACCCGAGTCATTCTCCGTAGTCCCGGTGAAACTTTTTCACAATTTAGCTATTGTTGGTATCAGATTCTTATATTTAAAGACTCTGAACTCTGTGCATTTCTTTCATCCATGTCAGGCTGATGTGGAGCATCCTCTAGTTTCAGCATACCATTAAATGCGGAGCGATCTGCCCTACATGCAGACTGTTGCTGAGTTGTCTGGGTGTTGGGAGCACTCTTTGGAGTAAGTCAATGCCAAAGCAGTGGTAAGTCTTCCCTGGTAGAGGCTTGGATCCTGGTAATGTTATAGGCAATTGTGGTTGTTTCCATAGGTGGTATCCATTGTTAAGGTGTGTGGGCAAGGCCCATTCTTCTGAGGCCTAAGCCAAATCATTATGCCAATGTTCAGGGTAAAAGGCCTAATTATATTACCAAATTTGTGTTCCCATCTCTACTAGATAAGAACTTGTTTGCATATGTATTATTTTTCCATTTTAATGTGCCTATATAAAAGAGAAGCAAATCCACAAGATATTGTTTGGTGTATCTGGGGGCCGATGAATAAAGTCCAACATTCCCCGTAACTTGGTTCAAACATGAAATCTTTACAGAGGTTCTCTTCTACCAGTATTGCTTATAAAACAGACCTCAAAGGGGGAAAATCAAACAATCAAATAACAAATCCAGTGGGCAAAATTGTCACTATATGAGGAAGTTCGAAAAGAGTTATAGATGTTAAGGGGACACATCTGAGATATACAAAAGAGATACACGTGTCCCTGTTATGTTTTAGAAATAGTCAAGAGGGAGGGGGGTGTTTCCGAGACACCACTTTGGTCTGTGATTTGGTTAATATGATACCATCAACTTTTTTAATTTGTGTGCATTCTGTCTAAAATTTTAAATTTAAAGTGCTCCATATGCATGAGTCTTAATTTTTTGCTAAGGTAGCACAAATTTAAATAACAAATGTTTTAATAATTTAAATATAGCCTAATAAAAATAATCCTTATATCTGAATATAAACACAGGTAATTTGTTAGTGAATAGTTACAAAAGATAGCTTTGTATGATGAACTCTTATTTATTCTCACTCTCATAATAAAAGTATTTGAATATTATTAAAGTAATGAACTTTGCAGTTTATAGAGTGAATTATCATGTGAGTGGTCTTTAAAATAATAAGTATTTTCTTCTATATTCAAAGAAACCTTCAACAATGGATACATCTATCTTGATTGAACAGGTGTCCAATCAACTGCTCTTTATAGATATTTATAATAATGTTCTCATGCTTTTATCCACAGAAACTGATGCAGAATGCATTTAGATACTATAGATTCCCACTATTGTGCTCAATATAAGAATGTTTTAGTGTCTTAATTTTAATATGTCTATAATAACTCCTTGATATTTTTGTCCACAGTGGTAATGGAGATATAGGTTGGTCACCCTAGTTTCACAATGAAAAGCTATACTATATTAGACTCAGAAGACAGTGCTCAATAAGATAATGTCTTGACAAAAATTCTAATCTATTCAATTTATACTTGAACATGCCTGCTAATATAATATAATGTTTATGTTCACAGATAAAAGTGGAATATGTTACTGCATGCCATAAACTCCTGCTACAGAGTTCATTGATTATGTTATTGTAATTTGTTTTCAATTTTATTATACCATAATGTTCATGATTTTACTTTGCTTTTAGGAGAGAAACCTAGATGCTCAAGATCTGCTAGATAATTTTTTATGGTGTAAACTCCTTTTTCAGTGCTCCTTACCTTATCATTTACTTTCCTAGTCTTAAAAATTATGATTGTTTTTTTTTTTTTTTTTTTTGGTTTTTGGGCCACACCCGTTTGACGCTCAGGGGTTACTCCTGGCTATGTGCTCAGAAATCGCCCCTGGCTTGGGTGGACCATATGGGACGCCGGGGGATCGAACTGCGGTCCTTCCTTGGCTAGCGCTTGCAAGGCAGACACCTTACCTCCAGCGCCACCTACCCGGCCCCATTTTTTAAGAATGTTTTATACACAAACTAACCCATGAAACCTTTCTTCAATAAAGTTTACCCTCACCGATTATTTTTGGCCTAGAAAATCGAAAACCTTTACATATGATTTTCAGGTTTTATATATTTTAAAGCAATATAAATGATACCCCCTTTAATAATAATATTGCAACATTTCCTGGAAGAAATTGTGGGAGGTCATGTCTGAATATTGAGGCTTTATATTTTTGAAGCATTCTGACTCATTCCACCTGGGTTAGCTATTTTTTTTAACCCTTTTTACTCTTAGTTCTTAACTCCTCAGGAACTGAAATGCCCCACCCCCAACCAGCTCCAAAGTGAAAGACAGATTCCCCACTCCACCTTGCCTCAGCCCAAGAAGAAGCTGCTACCTCCACTATTGCTGATTTGCTTTTTATGGTCCTTTTCCCCCAACCTCTCTTCACTGTGGATTACTGCTTACTACCAGATTTGGTTTCTGAGAAGCCGCCAGCTCGAGGACAGTTCCTGATATGTGACTGCTGGGAGCCAGTTTTCAGACTCCATAAGACCATATCACAAGCTGAAGCTATGCTCCTGATTTTATCCACACACCCCTTCCTGACTATTTCAAAAGACTTAAATGGGACATATATATCACCTTCATATATATTTAGATATATATATTTAGATATAATTGGTATAACTTTTATAATCTATCTCCTTATATATCAGCAAATTTTCCAATTTCTTTTTTGGATCTATTTAGTAGAAATTCTAGTAGATGTTTCTCTTGAGTTCAGTGTTCATGTTAGAAACAGGTTATTGGGTTTGTTTAGCTTGTTATTTTTCCCCAAATTGCAACTGTAGTTCATATGCACTGTTCTTTTTTGCATAGACACATTAAATCGGGGAAAACTTATGTTTATAACATAATAATAAACAAATTATTATGTAATAGATATAGGAACTCATAGATTTTTATATTGCAGTGGGGCCTTTCATATTGAACATTTGTCATAGTGACTTGGATTACACTTTAGAAGTTGGACATTGATCTTTCCCCCCCAAACTTAGATTTCATATATGGAAACAGAACTGTTTTCTACACCAGTACCAGGAATCAGACTTCTACCAGAAAAGGACCTTTTGCTGCCCTGGCATCGACTTGCTCTAGAGTAGGTCCATGTGACTTAGTAACAGCAACTGCTTGCTTTTAGGGCAGGATTCTCTGCATTGTCACCTAATGGTGAGACGAAACTAGAAGATGCTCCATGTCACTGAGACTTTGACATATGATCAATACAAAAACCAGGATCTTTAACTACAGATACCTAATATAGAAAAATGATTGTAAAGAGCTTTTACTGAGATCATAGAGAAAGACTTTGGGGTTAGACAATTTAGTATGCCTGGTACCTGTAGTTAGTCTTATGCCAGGATGCTTCATGAGTAAGTCTCCCTGTTTTTTAGGCCAAATATTTTCCTTTCAATTTTCTCCATATTTTACTGTACCTATTGCAAAAATTAAACAATAATTGAAACATATCCACACACATTTTTATTGTTTATTTGATTTCTAATCTTTTAAATTAGAATCCTGCCCTTTCATTATAACCCTGGGACACGAATTAATTCATTTTTATCACATATTCTACTATTTTTCTATGAAACTAAGAGGAAATAAATAAATAAATAAATGCTGGGGGCCAGGGGCCAAGTTGTCTCAGATGTGTTGGTGGGGAAATAAATAAGGACAAAACTAAATATCCAAGCTAAAATCAACAATAATAGAATTAAGAGACCTAAATTATAACAATTTAAATTTAAAGAGGCCTGTCATACTTGCAGGCCAGGGACAAAGGGTGATAGTACAGAATGCACTCTGGATCCATTGGTGGAGGGAGGTTGACACTGTTGGTGGGAAGGCCCCTGAGTCATTGTATATCTGAAATTTACAATGAAATACACTGTAGATCAAATTTTTTTAATAAAATAAAATTTAAAATAAGAAAGAAATCTTCTACCAAAGTAGAATTTAGTTATGTAATAAGAAATGTTAATTAGCCGGGTTAGAGACACTGATGTACAGGCAGTTAAAAATTTTCATATAATGTGGGGCCCCAAACAGGGCTTGGGGGTCCCAGAGATCACTCTTTATGATTCCCAATGAGTCTATCAAACAGTTCCATGCAAGATCCTAGAGATGTGATGTTGCTATGTTCCCGTGAGTATTGAGGGCCACCAGTAACACTCCTGGTAGTGCATGATGGAGATGGGAGCATGAGGTGCTGAAATGAAATTTGGTTATACCCCTGACCCTGCATATAATTTTTGACTCCTCAAAATAAAGCTAACAATGGGTTGTCTGGAAAAAAAAAAGAAATGTTAATTAGCAATTACAATTGCTGCAACAAGCAAATCTTATGAAACTAAAGAATTACTCCTTTCAATAAATCTCTTCCAGACTAAACTCTAGTTAATTCCCTTTCTAATGAGCATTCTTCTCAATAGTTTAAACTTGAACTGAGAGAACTATAAACTTGTAGTATAAGAAATGTCCTTCACCTTATACTTTGAGACTAAAAAAATGCATTGGCATAGTTTATGTCAATTCAAGGATGCAAACTCCAGCCCCCTTTTAAAGTGCCTGCCAAATCCAATGCTATTTTAAAAAATGGTTGTTTTTTCCACTGAAAACTGCCTATAAACTCTTGACATCCTTTATTGTGAAAACACTTATATAGAGAAGTTTTAAACGTTAACCTTTCTCTGTCCTTTTGAGATGTTTAATCTAAAACCTAGAAATTTCTTTATTAAAAAATACTGAGAAAATTATTATAAAATTTTGAAAATCAAGAAAAATAAGCTAGGGACTAGAACAATAAATAATAAAGCAGGTCAGTTATTTGTCTTGACTCTAATGATCTAGGTTAGATTCCTGGCATCCTATATGTTTCCCTAAGCACCACTAGGAGTAATTTTTGAGTGCAGAGTCAAAAGTAAGTGCTTAATATCACAGGTTTGTGGACCAAAAGCACTCCTCTCAACAAAGACAAAAATTAAAAATAAAATATATAGGCTGCCTCACTCCCTGTTTCCAAGTGGGAAGGGAAGAATCTAAAATCATTGGACACAGTTACAAATACAAGAAACAAAACTATCTTGTCCAAATCTCCCTTCCTCCCTATTCTACTCTGATTTTCTTTTAAAATAATGTAATATTTAGAGGCCGGAGTGATAGCACAGGGTAGGGCATTTGCTTTGCATATGGTTGACCCAGGACAGACTAGGTTCAATTCCTGGGGTTCCATATGGTTCCTCAAGCCACAAGCATTTTCTGAGCACGTAGTCAGGAGTAACCCTTGAGCATCAATGGGTGTATTCCTTAAACAAACAAACAAGCAATGTTTAAAAAGTAACTTCTTGGAACTGGAGAGATAGCACAGCAATAGGGCGTCTGCCTTGCACGCTCTAGCGGTTTGATCCCCTGGCGTCCCAGTTGGTCCCTCAAGCCAGGAGCGATTTCTGAGTACAGAGCCAGGAGTAACCCCTGAGTGTCACTGGATGTGCCCACCCCCCAAAGTAAAGTGGTGTCGTGCTGGCCTTTATTAACTAGGAATAGTGCAAGGCCTAGGAATGGAGCAGAGTGGCTGAACTCCTCTGGCTCTTCACCTCAGGCTCTTTCCATCCCCAGGTACCAATACTGCAGCTGTTACTGCTGTCATGTGGGGGGTGGGCTCCATCCCTCCAGCTCCCTGACTAAGGTTCTATCCAATTACCTGGGCTGCACCAATGTGCCTTCCCCCTAGGAACTCAAAATCAATACAAAAATGCCCTCAGCACACCCGTGTTCATTGTAGTGCTACTTACAATAGCCAGAATCTGTAAATTACCCAGATTCTCTACAACAGATGAGTGGCTAAAGAAACAGTAGTTCATCTACACAACATAATACTACGCAACTTTTAGGAAAAATAAAGTCATGAAATTTTCCTATACATGGATGGACATGGAGACTATCATGCTGAGTGAAATAAATCAGAGTGAGAGTGATAGACCCAGAGTACTCTCATCTTCAGGATTTAAGAAAAATAAAAGTCAGTATGGTAATAATACCCATCAACAATAGATGTGAAGGCCAGAAGGACCAGCCCATAAATATGAATCTTACCACAAAAAAGTGGTGAGAACAGTTACAGAAATATTTGTACTATCCACTACTATGACAATGATAATGAGAAAGGTAAATAGAATTCCTGTTCCACAGATAGGCAAGGTGTGGGGAACATTAATGTTGGGAAAAAGTTACACTGGTGAAGTCTGGTGTTCATTTGATGACTGAAACCAGATTACAAACACGTTTGTAACCACGGTGCTTAAATAAAGAATTTATTATTAAAGATAAAAATATCTTCTACATTTTTAATTAATAGTTGATTTATTTCCTGCTCTTCTCTATGCAACAAATAAAATCTGTTTTTATTTCTGTTTCTGAAACAGTATTTCAGGTTTTCTTTTATGGTGTCCAATGCATTTTTAAGTATCTGTAATAAAAATCTTGAAATCATGTTTAATCCCATTTAATCCCTGAATTTCATATCAATATGTCAGTTTTACAAGATACTTTGGTGACCTTAGTCCATTGTATTTTTGTGAACTGAGAAAAGGGGAGAGCTGTCACACTCAGAGTTGCTGAGGGTTTATTTCTGGCTCTTCTCTGAAGGATTACCCCTGGTGAGGGTTTGGGAGACCATATGTGCTTCCTGTAATCGGTCAGCCATTTCAAGACAAGTGACACTCTATTTGCTCTACTATCATTCCAGCAGGGTCATAATCATTTTTGCTTGATCAACTTTTCATTTACTATTTCCTGGATGCCTCCACTTAATTTACTCTTAATTATTCTCTTGGCACAGTGGACACCAGTTATTTTTCAACTAAAGATTAAAATAATTCTAATTAAAAAATGACACTAAATCTATTTGTTTAAAAATCACTGTTAGCTATTTTACAATTTTATAATTCTAAAGCCATCAAAAGAATACACAACTTTATAGATTATCTGCAACCTACAGTCTCTTTAACATCTCTTAATAACCATTATATCTGATTTGATTTACTCTAATTATGATTAGCTTTCTTAAATTTAAGAGTTTTTAGAGTATTTTTAGATTTCAAACAAAATTAAGGGAAGATACAGAAAAGTGCTATCTACTCCTTGTGTGTAGTCTCCATATTGTCAATAGAAGTATGATAATGCAGCATTTATAAATAAAATGCTATTTTATTTTATTTATTTTATATATTTAACAACAAAATCAATCAAAGACCATCAACCACTAATAATTGACTTAGTAATATATTTTATATAATATTGAATAAAGTATAATGGTAATATAAAGTTATTTTATATAAAGTATAAAAATTCTGGTTATTTTGGTATCATAATCTATTTTCTTTTCTTTTCTTTTTTTTTTTTTTTTTTTTTTTGGTTTTTGGGCCACACCCGGCGATGCTCAGGGGTTACTCCTGGCTGTCTGCTCAGAAATAGGTCCTGGTGGGGCCGGGCGGTGGCGCTAAAGGTAAGGTGCCTGCCTTGCCTGCGCTAGCCTCGGACGGACCGCGGTTCGATTCCCCCGGCGTCCCATATGGTCCCCCAAGCCAGGAGCGACTTCTGAGAGCATAGCCAGGAGTAACCCCTGAGCATTACCGGGTGTGGCCCAAAAACAAAACAAAACAAAACAAAAAAAAAAGAAATAGCTCCTGGCAGGCACGGGGGACCATATGGGACACCGGGATTCGAACCAACCACCTTTGGTCCTGAATTGGCTGCTTGCAAGGCAAACACTGCTGTGTTATCTCTCCGGGCCCATCATAATCTATTTTCAATCCTCAGTGTTCTGTTTATACCAGCTATCTAATCACAGACAACCATGAACTGTTAGTAATTTACTTCTTTTTGCCTTTTCAAAATCATACAACAAGTATTTGGCATTTGGGAGTTGGCTTAGTGTTATATAGTTAGGTTTCCCAGGTGTTTTTATGACTTAATTTATGTTCACTTAATAAAAAATATACTACTTAAAGTTACATTATATTCATATATTTATATTTATTTATCTGTTAACATTTACTTAAGACTTTATGTTGCTTCTAAGTTTTGTAATTATTTATATAAAACTGATATATGGGATTGGAGCAATAGCATGGCTTCTAGGGTGTTTGCCTTGCATGTGGAAGACTAGTTTAATTCCTTGCATCTCCTATGGTTCCCTCAGCATGCTGAAGTAATTTCTGAGTGCAGAATCAGGAGTATCCCCTGAGCACCACGTGATATGGCCCCAAAACAAAAGTCAAACACAAAATCATTGATATAAATATTTATGTACAGATTTTGGATTGGACATATTTTTAACTATTTTGCAAAATTTCACAGATCATGATTATTAGAGTGGATAATAAGATTTGAGCTTTTCTTTTAAAGAAATTACTAAAAGTTTTTCTTAAGTATTCACATTCATACTATATTTCCACAGCATTACATAAGGGTTTCAGTTATTCTACTTAATTTCCAACATTTTATTTTGTCAATATTTCAGTATTTGTCCATCCTAATAGGTATATTGTATTATTACTTTACATATACAACCATACATAATATTCACATATATAAGGTGGATACATAATAATATGTAGTCTAATATATAGATATAGTTTTATAGATTTGTTTTTTTGGGAGGTCACCCTCAGGGTGCTCAGGAATCTCTGCTAGTAGAGAATGGAGGACCATGTGTTGCTAGGGATTGAACCAGGTTTCTCCATGTACATGGCAAGCTCCATACCTTTTGTACTATTGCTCTTGAATCTAGTATATTTTTGAATTGTTATTTTGAGTGATGTTATATTAGTTAATAATGAAAAATACTATATTTTATTTATATTGCCTTCACTTGTTGCTTTTTTGATATCTTTCCTTATACTATACAGATCTGAATTTATTAAATGTATTGTTTTTCTTTTCTTTAGTGGATTTCTTTTAACATTTATTAGAAGGTCAGCACTGGCAACACATTTTCTCAAGGTTTTTTATCTGAGTCATTCACTATTAAAGAAAAATTTCAGAGCATTAGATTCTAGGTTAGTTTCTCCTCCTATCAAAACATTAGATATTTTTTAATGTAATTTTTATTTTGATCATAGTGGCTTACATATTGTTGACGATAATATTTTAGGTATATATTTACATAAAATCCGGGGGGATTCCCATCCCTAAATTGTCCTCCCTACACCTCCGTTTTTGTCCTACCTCCCTTTTCCTCTTCCCTCTCCCCCAGGGCGTCTAGAATATGTGGTCCCCTCTGTATCTAACCTACTACTTAGTAGTCTTGCATCAGTTTGGTCTTGATGTCTCCCTGATTTCCCCCTCTAAGTGGGGGCAGGGCTAGCTAGTTCAAGTTGCGTGGTTTTGCCTGAAAAGGTGAAAATATATAAACTGGGGGTAAAAGTCTAATACCCCGAAGATGGGCAGAATCCTTCTAGAGGTTCTCATCATCGATTTGGGAAATGAGTGAGAGAAAGAATGTGAAACACTCCACCAGTACCAAAAAAAGTGTCAAATATCCAGTGAGGACTCCAGCTATATCGATAAGCACCACTAAAGACAGATAAACAAAATAAAACAAAACAAACAAAAACCAAAAACAACAAAAAAAAAACAAAAACAAAAAAAACAAAAACACGCCGTGGTCTTGAAATAAGAAACCTGGCGTAGCCCCTCTCGAAAGAAAAGGAAGAGAGAAAAGAAGAAAAGTAAATAAATAAATAAATAAGGATATCTGGGGACAACGATTTCAATAATCACATCCAAACAGAGAAATCGACCAAAATAGCTAGGTAAATAAAAATAATAATAACAATAATAAATGAAGGTAATATATATATACATATACATATACATATATATATAAATGTCCAAGGTTTTGTGTTTTTTTCTTTTTTTTTTTTTTCCCTTCTGCCCTGGCACAGTAAATATTGGGGTCATTCGAAAAGGAATTCACTTGCCCTATGCGATATGGGGTTTCTCCGTCCTTGGAGTATACTGTCATGGGATCAACTCTAGTCTTTGTTCAGGATCATTACTCTCCCGGTGATGGGTTTTTTTATTTATTTTTTTTTTTTTTGGTGTGTGGAAGACTTCTGCTCTGTCCAGGGTGATGCAATCAGAGCTCTGTGTTTAGAGGTCTCAGTATCCGTACAGATCCTGAGATGGGACTTATGGTGAAGTCAGTCTTTGTGAATCTAGAGGTTCTGTTACCTCAGTGCCATTTTAATCCGTCTTCTGTGGTTGGTGATCTTAGTCTTTGCCCTGAACCTAGGATGGCATCTAGGATAGCGTCTTTCTTTGTGCTTCCAGAAGCCCCTTTCCCTTACAATTGTCTCTGTCGGATCTTTGGGACTGAGGATCATGCTTATTGTGCAGGTCTTAGTTCAAACCCTAGACTAGGGCTTTTTTATTGGTTTACTACCACTTTTCCATAGGCTCTTCCAAGCCATAGAAAAAACAGGAATCCTCCCTAACTCCTTCTATGAGGCAAATATCACACTCATTCCCAAAGATGGCAAAGATACCACCAAGAAAGAAAACTACAGACCAATCTCACTAATGAACATAGATGCAAAGATACTCAACAAAATATTAGCAAACCGAATCCAGCACTTCATCAAAAAGATCATACATCATGACCAAGTGGGATTTATACCAGGAATGCAAGGTTGGTTCAACATACGCAAATCAATCAACATTATACATCACATCAACAACAAGAAAAACAAAAACCACATGATCATATCAATCGATGCAGAGAAGGCATTTGACAAGATCCAACACCCTTTCATGTTAACGACACTCAGCAAAATAGGGTTAGAAGGAACCTTCCTCAAGATAGTCACAGCTATCTATGAAAAGCCTACAGCCAACATTATACTTAATGGCGAGAAACTAGAAGCATTTCCATTAAGGTCAGGAACTAGACAAGGCTGTCCACTCTCTCCACTCTTATTCAATATAACCCTAGAAGTCCTAGCAATAGCAATCCGACAAGAGAAGGGAATCAAAGGAATCCAAATTGGGAAAGAGGAACACAAGCTATCTCTATTTGCAGATGATATGATGATATACATCGAAAATCCTAAAGAGTCCACAGTAAAACTCCTAGAAACAATTAACCAATACAGCAAAGTGGCTGGATACAAAGTCAATACACAAAAGACAGTAGCATTTCTATATACAAACAACGAAATCGAGGAGAGAGAGATTAAAAACACAATACCATTTAAAATAGTATCAAAAAATATCAGGTACCTAGGAATCAACCTTACAAGGGAAGTGAAAGACCTATACCAGGGAAACTTCAAAATGCTTCAGAAAGAAATTGAAGACGATCTAAAGAATTGGAAAAACATCCCATGCTCATGGATAGGTAGAATTAACATAGTCAAAATGACTATCCTACCCAAACTACTATATAGATTTAATGCAATCCCTATCCAAATCCAGACACCATTCTTTAAAGAAATAGAACAATCAATCATAAAATTTATCTGGAACCACAAAAGACCCAGGATAGCCAAAAACATACTGAAAAACAAAAAGCTGGGAGGCATCTCCTTACCTAACTTGAAACTATACTATAAAGCCATAGTAGTCAAAACAGCATGGTACTGGAACAGAGACAGGACTTCAGACCAGTGGGTCAGAACAGAATTCCCAGACATAAACCCCAAGATATACAGCCAACTAATATTTGATAAAAGAGGTAAGAACCTGAAATGGAACAAAGGAAGTCTATTCAACAAATGGTGTTGGTACAACTGGAAAACCACATGTACGAAAGTGAAGATTGACCCATACCTCACCCCTTATACAAAAGTTAACTCAAAATGGATCAAAGACCTTGAAATCAGACCTGAATCTATAAAGTTTATCGAGAATAAAATAGGTAGAACACTCGAAGACCTATACATCAAAAAGGTCTTTGAGAATGGAGCACCAATGGCAAGAACATTAGCATCAAATATAAACAAATGGGACTACATTAAACTTAAAAGCTTCTGCATGGCAAAAGAAACCCTACTTAATGCAAGAAGACAGTTAACAGAATGGGAAAAAATCTTTTCACTCGACATATCAGATAAAGGGCTGATATCTAGAACATACAAAGCACTCAGAAAGCTGAGCCCCCCAAAACCAAATAAAGCCATAAAAAAATGGGGAGATGAAATGAATAGACACTTCTCTGAGGAAGACAGAAGGATGGCCAACAAACACATGAAAACATGCTCACCTTCACTCATCATCAGGGAGATCCAAATCAAGACAACAATGAGATACCACCTTACACCAGTGAGGATGGCTCACATCAAAAATAATGGAAACAACCTTTGTTGGCGGGGATGCGGTATGAAAGGAACTCTCATCCACTGCTGGTGGGAATGCCCCCTAGTCCAACACCTATGGAGGAAAGTCTGGAGAGTGCTCAAAGAACTCAGAATTGAGCTGCCATTTGACCCAGCAATTGCTCTCCTAGGCATATATCCACAAGATGGAAGGACATTCATTCCAAAATACGTATGCACCCCACTATTTATTGCAGCACTCAGTATAATAGCCAAATCTTGGAACCAACCTAGATGTCCAACAACGGATGAATGGACCATTAAGATGTGGTACATATACACAATGGAATATTACATGGCAGTTAGAAATGATACAATCACAGACTTTGCAGCAACATGGATGGACCTAGATCATGTTATGTTAAACGAAGTAAGTCAGAAGACAAAAGAAAAACACAGAATGGTAGCACTATTCTGAAACACATAGAACATATATTTTACACACAACTAATACCTAACAATCATACAACAGGGTTTAACAGGGTAGAAACTCTGAACACTGTAATAGTCAACATATACGTGGGAGCAGTGTCCAAAATACATGAAAAAGGAACAACGCAAACTCTTGACGGCTCATTATACCACAAAGAAAACAGCAACAACAGAAACAGCAACATAGAGAGAACAGGTACGTAATCAGACCCCCACAACAAAAGCTCACAATAATCCCTTAGAGATCGTAAACAGGAACACAAGTATAGAACACCACAGGAAATCACGGACTGCAATGGCAATATACCATAACACTACGTTTTAATTCCTTTACCTTGCTACATTTTAAATAACCTCTCAGCTTTTCTGTCCACAGGCACCCTTAGATACAAAGGGCGGACAAACTAAGATGGCAACTCGGGATACCACACGAGATACCATACCTTGTTTGCAAGACGAGATGGCCACGAGAAAACTCTTTAACATAGACTTTATTTCTAGGTTAAACCTTCTTTTAGGAATTGAAGCACGGGACCAGTCAGACCACCAAAGCAGTACGTGTGACGACGTACAGACCTAAACTACAGGCTCTAGTCATCGAACACATTCAACCAAACCAGCATTCCCTTGCTACTCTCTCCTTTCTTCTCACTACTTTTTTCTTTTTTTTTCTTTTTTTCTCTTCTATTCTTCTCTTTACTTTTTCCCCTTTCTCTTCTCCCTTTCTACGGTATTTTCTCTTTTCTCTTCCTTCATACCCCTCCCTTATACCTTCCCCTTCCCCCCTCCCCGGAAATCCAAAACATTAGATATTTTATTTTACCTGTGTTTAGATATTTTCAGAGATGCTGTTGTGATTTTTTGCCTAATTATTAAAACATGTTTGATACTTTAAAAACTTTATATTTTCTATATTTTTATTTTTCTCTATTTTTTGGTGGAACATCATAACAAGTAGTCTTCAGAGCTGACTCCTCAGTCTGAACTCAGAGATAATTACTAGTTGGGCTCAGGGGATCATGTCAGTTGTAGGTGTTAGGGTTCAGCTATGCGCAAAGTATGCTGCCCTGCTATACTAATCTTTAGCCCTGTTTTTTTTTATATTTTTTTATATTTTTATATTTACTTGATTTTCTCCCAGCTTACTGGATCTATGGTTTGATATTTGAAACTAATCTGGGAAAATTCTGGGAGTATTGTCTTAAATTTGTCCTCTTCATTTCTTTTTGTCATTATTCTGCACAAAGTATATAAATTTTGGTTATCATTGATGGCCCTAATAGTTAAAAAAATTTTGCTCAATTTTCTTTCTTTGACTTTTTTTTTTTAGAAATCTATTGATATATCTTTGCTTGTGGATTTATTGTAGTTTTCGATGCACTCGAAATAGAAGTTTTAGTCTTAGTCTCCAGGCTTGGGCATTTCTAGTGGTTTGCAGGGGCTTGCACACTTTTAATTGCAGTGTGAACTTATATGCAGATGCAATGTTCTAACAATTGCTTACTAAATAGCAACCCTGTCAGTTACAAATATCAGAAACAATGTCCTATGCAAGGCACTTGTAGGTGCAACAGGAGCAGGAATTAAATATGGGCATTCACACTTGCAAGTAGACAATTTTGGTACTTATTCATTGCCCCAGGGCTTTAAGCAAGGATCTTTTCTTGTTTTATTTCAAATATATCTTTTGCTACTATATAATTCACTTGTCACTATTATTCTGTGGCCTTTGGTCATGGATTAATTAGCAATCATAACACAAACTACTTGACCAGCATCAAGATTATTTTAAAAAAGCTTAAGAGAAGAGAGCAATGGTTTATGTATATCAAAAGTCTAGTAAATATTTAATTTTTCTCAGGACTGGCTTGTGATGTCTACCCTTGGAGCATGCACAGCCATGAAATAGGGGTCGTCTGAACATTGCACTGATGAAGGAAGGTGTTCTTTTTATGACATAAACCCAACTACATACATGTTGGTAACCATGGTGCTTAAATAAAGATATTATAAAAAAATAAAAGATTCACAAATAAAACAAAGAAAATGTATTATTATAGTTCATGAACCAATATTTTTTGCTATTTGTATCATTGCCTTTTTCTATTTAATTTTTCTTTTATATATGATTTCTTTGTTAATTAGAAGAATGGATCTGTAGAGGAATCCATGTGAATTTTGCTTGTCCTTTCTTCCAGAATTTAAACCTTTCCCAAAGGAGGCATAAAGCTGAGACTTGTTTCTACAGAGCTTAGTGTGATGGAGAAGAAAAAGTATTAAAGAACTTCAGTAGGGTGGAGTAAAGTTGATATTGGTATCATAACATTGTATATATGAAATTTTGTTATAAACAACTTTGTAAATGCCTTAAAAATAAACATTAATAAAAAGAATCTCAGAAAAGGGTGAGTAAGTATAAGCCAAAGAAGACATCTCTGTCTCAATCCTTTATATACTTTATATCTAACTAGCTGCACATGCCCCAACAGTTGGTGATAGGTTCCTATTTTTCATTGATGTCTGTCTCAATAGGACTTGTGATGCATTTTGTTTTCAGTAAACTTTCTCATCACTATCATATAAGTGCTTGTTCTTATGTAGTCTGCATGAATTTTTCTTGGCTATTATATTGTTTCTACAAAAAGAAAGAAAATTAATGAGGTATCAAATTCTCAAACATCTTGAAGATCATAAAAGGCAGTTAATCACTCATTTCACATGAGTCAAAAAAGAGAGAATGATTTCATTAATTGAGGGACAATGAAAAGTAACAAAAATATAGTATGAAAATAATACTCAAAGACAATAAAAAAACAAGGTCCAAGAAAATTGGTCCATAGAAAGAAATGTGTCTGAAAGAAGGAGTTGGGCATTGCAAGTAGGACAGAAAATGGACTATTATGACAGTAATAGTTGGAATTGATCACTAACCACTCTGGATAAGAACAGGGTACTGAAAGGAGGTAAATGATACTCTTTCAAGATCAAAAGCCACATTGCCTAAAATGAAGAGACAGGCAGACAGATAGAAACAGAAAAGAGAGTAGAGAGAGAGAGTTCCATAGAGGCAGGCTGGAGTGGTGGAGATAAACAAAATAGTGGTGGTGGAAAGTATACACTTGTGACAGGTGTTGAAACATTCTATAACTGAATCCAATCATCAACAACTTTGTAACTGAACATCTCATGGATATTGAAATGAGAAAAAAAGGCAATGAAAACAATAAATCTTTGCTTCCAAAATTTATATAATTATTGTTACTGGCATGAATTCTATCTTCCCTGATATTTCCAAGGTAGCCATAGATCGCAATGTATGCATGAATACTGTATGGTATTCATATGACTTTTATTGACAAATTTTTTTAACTTAACCATGCATGTTAACCTTAAGTTTCATCTTTTATTTTATTTTTTATTGAAACTATTGGTATTTACATAGTCCTTCATAGTTGAGTATCAGACATACAATGGATTAGAACCAATCCCATCACCAGTGTTGATCTCACTCCACCATGTTCCCAGAATATAGACCAAACACCACTTTTTTCCTCCACAGCATGCCAGTATAATAGGATCACTTAAAGTTTAAATGGTCAGAGTTTGGGTCTCTTGACTCTATTGTCGACTTTGGCTTGAATAATTAGTTATGTTCTTTTTTTTCTCCACATCAATGCACATGAGACTGCTGGACCCCTGGCTCCCATCTTTCATATTTGTGGTGTTTCTCCTCTTCCATTCTGTTACTTTCTTCTCCTCATTACACTCTAGGGGCCAAGGGTATTTAAGAAAGCTCCCATTTAGACCACTACATTTCTTCATGCAGTTACTCTAAATACCACATATAAGTCATGTCTTTCTGTATTTATCCTTCTTTTGGCTTACTTAATTTAACAAAATATATTCAGGAAGAAATCCGTGACTGTTGGAGTTTTGTACCATGTTTGCTGCAAACTTGTTGGAAATGAAGCCACCTGGAATTTGTGTCACAATGTAACCCCAGAGAAAAGATCCATGGATAAGACCCACAGTCTTTAGAACCCAGTTAAACTGTGCTATCTAAATTTCTGGTTTTCCATCCACATACACAGTGCTATTGTTTCCCATTTCTACAATGGCTACCCCAAGATTGCACCGATCCCAAAGGAAATGCAGAAGTCCAACCAACTCATGATGGTAATGATGTAACGCTTGGGGATGCCCCATAACATGGATGACTGTACTGGCCTTCCTTCTTCATTCAGCTTGATGTTATCTTCTGTACCAGGCTTCAACCCGCTTTTCCAGACCCATCAAGTGTTTTTTGCCGGTCTTTTTGAAGTTCCAGACCCCTCATCTCTACAGATAGGTACTGGACTCTGTAGAAATGTCACCTTTTGTATTTTTCTTATAATTGTAATTCTTTGAATTGATATTTGGTACTACACTTCTTTTGACTACTGTAATTAATGTTTTTCTATTTTACTTTTTAATCTTAAGAATTGATGTTGTCGGGCCCGGAGAGATAGCACAGTGGCGTTTGCCTTGCAAGCAGCCGATCCAGGACCAAAGGTGGTTGGTTCGAATCCCGGTGTCCTATATGGTCCCCCGTGCCTGCCAGGAGCTATTTCTGAGCAGACAGCCAGGAGTAACCTCTGAGCAACGCCAGGTGTGCACCCCCCCCCCCCAAAAAAAAAAGAATTGATGTTGTCTTACATTAGGGCTTTGCTTTCTTGACTTAGGTTAGTGGGTTAGATAGTGTTGTCTATAATTTCCTAAATGATATTTTTGTTTGTTCTCAGGATTTTTTGCGTGAGTGCATCATAGGCAAAATACTAGGTTTATAGGAGGTTCCATCCATTTTGGATGGGCCCTCAAGTTGTTTATTTACACAGGGAGGGTCTCTGCCTTAAACATTTTGTTTTGGTTTGTGACTTAAGCTCCCATCTATAAATAATTGACCATATTGGTACATCAATTTCGGACATCATATGGACTTCCGCCTGGATTAAGAACTTGGATTAAATTCAGAAGCCTTTTGATCATCATTGCAGTGGCCCCCCACTGTGCAGGGAGTATATGCTTCTTCCTCCAAAATAAGGAATAAATAAGCCCTCAAAGATGGGCTTTCTGGTCTACCTGGACTTTAATGGAAAATAGGTCCGGAGAGATAGCATGGAGATAGGGCGTTTGCTTTTCAAGCAGAAGGTCATTGTTTGGAATCCTGGTATCTGCCAGGAGCGATTTCTGAGCGTGGAGCCATGAGTAACTCCTGAGCGCTGCCAGGTGTGGCCCAAAAACCAAATACCAAAAACCAACAACAACAACTAATAAAGAAAAGGTGCTTCTTCTCACCTGCTACACAACCTTTCTGGCGTCTCTTCGAAGGATCTATGTACGTGGTAGATTTATCTTCTTGGAGATTGTAGTTGATTCCTTGATACGTGTTTCTGGTTTTAGACACCCTGTGTTTAGGTTAGAAGTTTTTCTTTACCTTTTTCTGTGATGTGCTTATGTAAACAACTGCTCTTTTATTATTGACTAGTTTTTTTCTTTAATAATTGTAGACAATATTGTTTGTTTACTAAAAAGAAATGGGGGAATTGTTGTGTATGTAAACATTTTAATGGGATTATTATGTTACTGACTCTACCCTGATCCGTGATTGTGCCCTACCCTAGGGTGGAACCTGGCATTTTGCTCCCACCCTAGGATGGTACCCGATTCAGCTCCCACCATTGGGTGGTACCTGATCCCACCATTGGGTGGTTCCTGATTCTGGGGCATAAAAACAAGGGTCTGAGGAAGGCGAGAGGCTTTTTTTCCTGGACTTATTCTTAGGCCTTTTGGCTTCGGCCTCTTCACGGAATAAAGAGCTGTTTTCTTCGGAAGCCTGACTGCCTGTTGGCTTTCTTTCCACCGCATTCACCTCAAAACCGCCGACAGGGTAACAGACGTGTGGTCGGAGCTGGATGAGAAAGGCCTCATCCTCCATCCCTCCATCAGTCAACCTCTTCAGGGGCTGACTTGCAACACCACAAAGTATTGTATGGCGGGTCTTGAGTATCTTGAGTATCTTGATATCCTTGAGTATCCTTTCCTAAAAGCAATCTAAAATTATGAACATTATGGTATAATGGTAAACTACCTACACTTGAAAACAGATTACAATAACATATTCAATGAATGAGCTCTGTAACAGGAGTATATGGCATGCAGTTGCATATTCCATTGTTATCTGTGGTCGAAACCATTAGATTATATTATCAGGCATAATCAAGTAAAATAAATAGATTAGATTTTTTTGTCATGGCATTATCATAATGAGTCCTTTTGAGTCTAATATCCATTGACATTTAAGAAAACTATGGACAGAAAGGGCCGTTGTGCCATTATATTGTGTACGGTTGTTTTTGTTACAATTGGGGGATTTTATTTGTGTAATTGCTCTTTGGTAACTCATTTAGGATTGTTAGTTAGTGCAAATATTGCAAGTTCATTTTTGTCTGAGAATGGTTTTAATCCTCTCTCCAAATAAATTTAGAGTTTGGCTAGGTAGTAGACACTAGGTTGAATGTTTCTTTCATTCAGTAGTTTGAATATGTCATTCCACTCTTTTCTTGCCTAGATTAATTTCAAATGGAAGATCTGGTTTTAGTCTTATGTTGTTTCCTTTGTACTTGAGGGTTTTTTCCCCTTACTGCTTTAGAGTCCATCTCTCTCTCTCTCTCTCTCTCTCTCTCTCTCTCTCTCTCTCTCTCTCGCTCTCTCTCTCGTTCTCTCTCTCTCATAATTTGTATTACTAAATGTCTTTGTGTTGTTTTGTAATGGTCAATTTTGTTTTGCACTCTTTTTGACTCTTGATTTTGTAGAAATACCTCTCCTAAGAGTAGGGTAGTTCTCTGCTATTACCTCCCTCACTACTCTTTCTTCCCTTTACCATTTACTTACCCTTCTGGAATTCTTGTAATTTGGGTGTTATTTTTCTGTCTTTGTTCATTAATTACCTTACATTCTCATCCAGATTTTTGTATCTTCTTTCTTTTTTGACTTCTTAATCCCAGCTGGCTTGTAATGTGTTTTCAAGTTCTTCTTGAAGATTCTCCACCTGAGTAATTGTACTATTATGGCTTGCTAACATGCTTTTTTAGCTCCTTCAGTTCCATTTGTATGGATTCTCTCATCTTTTAAAATAGTTTTTCTTTGAGTGTTTGAATTGTTCATCTATAGATTTCTTAATTTGCAGGCTAGTTATTCCTTGATTTCCATTGCTAAACCATTAAGTTCATTAAGTTTTGATTTTAGGTCCTCAACTATAAGGTTCAGGTATTTGAGTAGATTTGGGAATTTGCCAGGATTTCTCTTCATATCCCCCACAGTAGATGTCTTCTTTTAGCTTCCCCATTGATATTTGCATTTAGTGATTTGGAGTTCTAGATTCTCAGAGTGTTGAAAGAAGTGCTAGATTCAATCTGCTAGGAAATCTGTGATATAAATTGAAAAGACTGTCTATCCAGTTTGGGAAAATGAGGAAAGACTATTTTGAGGCCTATCTTGAAATGTTCTGCCTATGTTTTCTTAAATAAACTTTATGTATTCAGATCTATTCTCAAGGTCTTTAATATATTTTGAATTGACTTTTGTGTAATGTGCGAGAAATAGATTGATTTTTAATTTCTTACACATGGTTAATCAATTTTTCCAACACCATTTGTTAAAGAAAATGTTTTATTTCATTTCAAGTTCTTGGCTCCTTTGAGAAAGATTAACTGACCATATATGATATACTTGAGGATTTGTCAATGAATATTTTATTCTTACATTGGTCTTAAAGTCTGTCTTTGTACCAATACAATGTTATTTTGATCACTATGACTTTGTGGTAGAGCTCAAGTTAGGTAATAAGATGTCTACCAGTTTCTTCTTTCCAATTACTGATTTGGCAATGCTATGTCTTTAATGTTGCCATATAAACTTTATAATTGATTTTTTTTTTTTTTTGGTTTTTGGGCCACACCCTGTGACGCTCAGGGGTTACTCCTGGCTATGCGCTCAGAAGTTGCTCCTGGCTTCTTGGGAGACCATATGGGACGCCGGGGGATCGAACCGCGGTCCGTCCTAGGCTAGCGCAGGCAAGGCAGGCACCTTACCTCCAGCGCCACCGCCCGGCCCCTATAATTGATTTTTTAATTCCATAAAAAATGTCCTCTGAAATTAAAAGGGGATTGCATTCTATATATATTGTGGTTTAGGTGAGGTGGTCATTTTGATAATATTAATTCTTTCAATTCATGAGTATGGAATGTTTTTCTAATTTCTTAAGTCTTCTTCAATTTCTTTCTCAAGTTCTTCGAAGTTTTCATGAAATATTTCTCTCACCTGTCTTACTAATTTGATTCCTAGTTACATGACATTATTTTCAATGGAAAATGCTCCTTAAACTCCTCCTACTCTGAATTGTTATTGACTTTTAGCCAAACACTTTGCTATTTTTTTTTATTGTTTTTAGGAACTTTAGTTTTCAAGGTAGGTTTTCATCATGTCAGCTACAAATAAAGATAGTTTGGCTTCCTCTTTTTCTTTTTATAATATATTTTTTATTTAAACACCTTGATTACATACATGATTGTGTTGTTTGGGTTTCAGTCATGTAAAGAACATCACCCATCACCAGTGGAACATTCCCATCACCAATGTTCCAAGTTTCTCTGCTCCCCACCCAACCTCTGCCTGTACTCTAGACAGGCTTTCTATTTCCTTCATACATTCTCATTATTAGGATAGTTCGAAATGTAGTTATATCTCTAACAAAACTCATCCCTGTTTGTGGTGAGCTTCATGAGGTGAGCTTTAACTTCCAGCCCTTCTCTCTTTTGTGGCTTCCTCTTTTTCAAGTTGGATTTACTTGATTTTATTTTATTTTATGATTGCTATTGCTAAGACTTCTAATATTATGTTGAATATGAGTGAAGGCAGTGGACAACCTTGCTTACTGCCTAACCTTAGTGCAAGTTCTTTCAGTTCTTTGCCATTAAGAATAGTGTTGGCAGAGGACTTTTTATAGATAAGTGCTAATATCTTGAGATTCCTTCCACACCTATTTTCTCAGGGTTTTAATGAATAATGATGTTGTATTTCTGTGCTTTAATTGATATAAACATGTTTTTTATTCTTCCTTTTGCTGATGTCATGTCTGATGTTGATTGACTTGACTATACCACTCTTGCATCTCTGGTGTAAAACCTAAATGGGAAACTAGAAGAGCTGGGACTGTTGGTACTATTTAGGGCCTATCATCCTCAAAAATCTGTACGCATACTTCTCAAGTGCACATGAATCATTCTCTATGATAGACTACATTTTACAAGTCTCACTTTAATAAACTTAAAATATAAGAATTATACTAAACTTTCTATCAGACCACAATGCTAAGACATCAAGATTGATTGTAAAATGAATCAGAGAAAATCTTACACCTAGAGACTAAACAACATGCCAATCAACAACAGCTGGTTCAAAAAGGAAATCAATGAAAAATTGGTTTCCTTGAGACTAATGATAATGAAAAAACAAATTACCAAAATCTATGGGACACCAAAAGCATTAATTAAGAGGAAACTCATAACAATATAAGTCTAGATAAAGAAAAAAGAAAAAGACAAAAATCAACAACCTAAAGGCACACCTTAAATATCTGGAAAACCTGTAACAAAAGAACCCAAATACATGAAGAAGAAAGGAAACAGTAAAAATTAGAGCAGAAATCAATAATATGGAAACAAAAAAAGATTACAAAACATTGATGAGACCAGGAACATTTTGGGGGGAGGTTCATACCTGGCAGCACTCAGGGGTTACTCCAGGCTCCAGGCTCAGAAATCGCTCCTGGCAGTCTTGGGGGACCATATGGGATGCTGAGATTCAAACCAATGACCTTCTGCATGAAAGGCAAACGCCTTACCTCCTTGCTATCTCTCCGCGCCCCCCCCCTTTTTAAAGAATAAAAAAGATAGACAAAATCTTGGCAATACTCACAAGGAAAAAAAAAGGAAATCAGAAATAAAAGGGGAGAAATTACAATAGAACCCCTCAAAATTCAAACCATCAAGAGAGCTTTTTATGAATGAACAACTGTATTCTGTCAAGTTAGAAAATCTAGAACAAATGGACAGGTCTGAAAACATATAATAAACCAAAACTTAATGTGGAGAAAGTAGAAAGCTAAAAATTACAAGTAAAGCAATTGAAACAGTAATTAATAAACTCCCAAGAATAAAAGTCCAGGAGCATATGGGTTTACAGATGAGTTTTATCAAATATTCATAGAAAACTTGCTACCACTGATCCATAGGTTCTTCCAAAATACCAAATAAACAGGAATTCTTACTTAGACCTTCTAGGATGTTCACATTATGTTCATTTCCAACATGTTGACTGAGATACAACCAAGAAAAAAAACTACAGACCACTATTACTGGTGATCATTGATGCAAAATCCTAAACAAAATCATTGCAAACAAAATCTAACAACACATCAAAAAGATTATACAACAAGACCACATCTTAAGTTTAATGTCAGAATGACTAGATTCATTATCTTAAATATTTTATTTGTTTTGCTTTATGTTACTATATCTGTTTTCATTATTATACTTCGACACCATAAAAGTTATATAATTTATTACATTAATATAGTATTTTCCCAAAATGTTTAGATCATTATATTATATTAAAATATATATTATTATATTTTCTTAAAATTTTCCAATTATATTTTTGATTTATTTATTTATTGTTATCTGTTTCTCTTGTTTTCTATTCTCTTCATTTCTCTTTGGCCACACCAGTGCTGCTCAGAGGTTACTCCTGGATCTGCACTCAGGAATTGCTCCTGGAAGATTTGGGGGTTCTTATATGATACTGGGTTTAAAACTGGTTTTATTTTAGGCAAATGCCATCTCCACTGTACCATGGCTCAGGCTCCCTTTTATTGTCAAATAATACCTATTTGAATGTTATTTATTTTAACCTACCTCAGAATATATTGGAATTTTTAAATATATAAATGTAGCATAAAATAAATTTATTTATTTAAAATTATTTAATTTTCATAATATATTTATTTAAGCACCATGATTACAAACATGGTTGTAGTTGGATTTTAGTTATAAGAACAACCCCCTTCATCAGTACAACAGTACAACACAATGCCCACCATCTCCTTCGTCTCCCACCTTCCCCACACCCTGCCTGTCTTCTAGACAGGCATTCTATTTCTCTCACTCGCTACCATTATCATGATAGTTGAGTTTTTTTTTGTTTTTGGTTGTGACTTTAGGGCTCTGTGCTCAGAAATCACTCCTGGGAGGCTTGGGGACCATATGGGATGGCGGGAGTCAAACCCAGTTCCATGCCAGGTCATCAATGTACAAGGCTAACTCCCAACTGCTGTTCTATCATTACTGGTCCTAGTCATGATAGTTGTTAGTTAAGTTATTTCTCTAATTGAAATCACCACTCTTTGTGGTAAGTTCATATCATGGGCTGGTCCTTCCAACCCTCATCTCTATTGTCTCTGGGTGTTATTACAATTATGTCATTTATTTTTCTTAAATCCCACAGTTGAGTGAGACTATTCTGTGTTTATCTCTCTTCCTCTGATGGTATTATTACCATACTGTCTTTTATTTTTCTTAAATCCCACAGATAAGAGTATTCTGGGACTATCACTTTCCCTCTGATTTATTTCACTCAGCATAATAGTTTTTATGCCCATCCATGTATAGGAAAATTTTATGACTTCAATTTTCTGAAGCTGCATTGTGTATATGTACACAGTTTTTTTAGCCATTCACCTGCTGTCGGGCATCTGAGTTGTTTTCAGGTTCTGGTTATTGTGAATAATGCTACAATAAATATAGGTGTGCAGAAGGCATTTTTGTATTATGATTTAGTGCAGCAGTGAATAGTGTTCCTTTCTCCCCACATCCTGCCAGCACTAATTGTTCTTGTTATTTGTGATGTGTTGCATTCTCATTGTTGTTTGATTTATATCTCTCTAAAGACTCTACTAAAAAAACTTCTAAAAATAATAGATTCATATAGCAAAATGACAGGCTACAAAATTAACAAAGAGAACTACAAAACCTGCTTTAAGAAATAGAAGAGGACACAAGGAAATGGAGACACATAACCTGCACATGGTCTGGGAGAATTAACATCATTAAAATGGAAATACTTCCTAAAACATTGTACAGAATTAATGAAATTCTACTAAGGATACACTTGATATTCTTTAAAGAATTGGATCAAACACTTCTGAAATTCATTTGGAACAATAAACACTTACCTAATAACTACCCTTAAGATAAAGAAGATAGGAGGCATCATTTTCCCCAACTTTAAACTGTATTACAAAGCTATAGTAATTAAAACAGCATGGTATTGGAATAAAGACAGACTGTCAAATCAATGAAATAGGCTACAGTATTCATAGAATGTTCCCCAGGCATACAATCAATTAATCTTTGATAAAGGGGTAGCAAAGGCAAAATGGAACAAGGAAAGCTTCTTCAACAAGTGGTATTAGGACAACTGGTCAGCCACATGCAAAAAAGTGAACTCAGACCTCCATCTAAAACCATGCACAAAGGTCAAATACAAATATATTAAAGACCTTGATATCAGACCCAGAACCATATGGTATATAGAACAACACATAGGTAAAATACTCCATGACATTGAAACTGAAGGCATCTTCAAGGAGGAAACATCTCTGTTTGAACAATTGCAAGCAGAGATAAACAAATGGGGTTCTATTAAACTAAGAAGTTTCTGTACCTCAAAGGAAGCAATGACTAGGATACTAATGCTATCCACAGAATGGGAGAAATTATTCTACAGAGACTCATCAGATAAGGTGCTAATATTTAAGATATACAAGGTACTGACAGAAATAAACAAGTAAAAAATTCTAGCTGCATCAAAAAATGGGAAGAAGAAATGAACAGACAATTCTTCAAAGAAGAAATACACACGGCCAAAAGACACATGAAAAAATGCTCCACATCCCTAATCACCAGGGAAATGCAAATAAAAATAAATTTAAACAATATTTATTGTTCAAAATACTGATTTTTGCTTAAAAATCGTTTTTTAAAAAATGATTTGACATACACATTTTAAATACATTATTAGCAATAGAGCACTGTGGTATGTGCATATGTTTTAAATATGTATAGGTATGACTATTAATTTGAGTTGGTATCTCCCCAAAACTTAGGGCTGCCTTTCTGTGATTCTGTGGTAACTAAATGGGAAATGCAATATAAGCTTCCTAGTGATGGAGTGTTTTTCTTTGTTTCTGTTTTTTGTTTGTTTGTTTTGGACCAAAAATGGCAATAATGATCAGAGATTACTCCTTACTCTGAACTTTGGTATTATACTTAGTGGTGCTCTGGAGACCATGTGGAATGCTATGGCTTAAATTCATATCAGCTATTTGCAAAGCAAAAGTCCTACCTGCTGTATTATTTCTCCAAACTCCTGTTAATTATTTCATGAAAGGAGGAGTTGTTATAAGGGGTTTCCTTCTAAAATTTATGTTTTATATTTTTGGTTTAATATAATCATTTATTTACTATGGTATAATTGTAATCTTAATAATTATATTTTTATCCAAATAAAATTTTAATAGAAGGAAGACTGGATAGTCCTTACTATAAAATATAATGCATACTAAATTTCTTTTTTTTTTCTTTTGATTTTTGGATCACACCCGCAGTGCTTAGGAGTTACTCCTGGCTCTACACTCAGAAATCGCTCCTGGCAGCCTCGGAGCACTATATGGGATGCCGGGATTCGAACCACCGTCCTTCTGCAGCCAAGGCAAACACCTTGCCTCCATGCTATCCCTCCAGCCTCATAAATTTCCTAAAAGTAATGAGTGTCCTGGAAAATATAAAACTAATTCTGGACTAATGCTTCTATTCATGTAAAAATATATGAATAACATATTTTAAGATGATTGTTTTTTCTTTTATCACAGTTTTTCTTGAGTAGTACAAGATTTTAGAGTAGATGTTTGTTGAAGAGAATAGAAAAAATGACTTGTAATTAAATTGGCTGTTGAGTCACTAAGTAGTAATTTTTGTAGAAAATCTAATTTTAACAGAAATTGACAGTATTTATTATTTAATTAATTATTCCATTAAATTATTGGGTATTTTTTTCTGAGAAACTTGATAGAGTAATATTATTTCAAATATGATTTCCTGGTTTGTTTGTTTGCTTGCTTTTGGGCCACATCTGGTGATGCTTAGGAATTACTCCTGGCTATATGCACAGAAATCTCTCCTGGCTTAGGGGGCCATATGGGACGCTGGGGTGTTTGAACTGTGGTCTGTCCTAGGTTAGTGTATATGTCAAATGCCCTACCACTTGCGCCACCACTCTGGCCCAACAAGCATGTTTTTTATTTTTTGTTTGGTTGGTTTCTTTTTTTTGGGGGGGGTCACACCCAAAAACCCTCAGGTGTTACTCCTGGCTCTATGCTCAGAAATTGCTCCTGGCAGACTAGGGGGACCATATGGGATGCCAGGATTTGAACCATCTCCCCTCTGCATGTAAGGCAAATGCCTTACCTCCATGCTATCTCTCCGGCCCACAAGTATGATTTTTTAATATCCTAAACAGCAAAAGATATATAGAGCAAGGCCAACACTTACTTGTATTTCTGTATTTCTGAGCTAATAATTACTCATAAAATAAATAATTATAATCATAAAATAAATATCTCTAGTTAGGTTTAGTTGTAGAGATGCCTAAATATGAAATAAATTCTAAATTTCTGTGTTTGTACTGGGGCTTCCAGGAAAAGTAAAATACTGAAAAGGAAATTATTTTTGTCATATTAATATAAAAGAGAAAATAAAGAGAATGACTAGTTACACAGCTTGATGAGAGGAAAGTCAAAGTTTCTGTCTAACTTTACATGATTAAGTTCTGTCAGGCATTTAACAGGATTTCAAGGGGGAAAAAAGTTGATTTAAACAATTTGGCCTCAGCATCATTAAAAATAGGCTCCCACCTGCTTCTAATTTTCTTGTTGATTACAAAGGTCATCTGCTGTCTGAACAGCTAGCAGAAAAGAAGCTCGTAGAAAAGCATGCAAATAAAACTCCAATAAGGAGTTGTGTATGTTAATGAGTTAGGGGTGTTGATCAGTATGCAGTGGCAAATTCTGACTATGCTAAACATGTTTGAAATATTTTGCAATTCACAAGGGCACTCATTTATGTATGTAAGTTAGCAGCATAAATACATTATTTGAGAAGGTACTTAGACCTTCAATTATCTTTGTGAATATCAGTGGTGGATTTTTTTTATGGAATTTAATCTAATGATAATAAAAGTAGAGTTTACAATTTTGTCTAAATTTCAGATCTTATTAAAGCTCCATATTATATAGCACAATCTATTATTTTTATAAAGACAAAATTTCCTCTTTTATTTAATTTTCAACATCAGTAAGAATAGAAAATAATAAGCTACCAGTCACGTATTATAATGATAAATATCTTTATCATTATTAGTTGCTATAACCCTGCTTATAAAAGATGATATTGTAATTTTATTAAATTAAGACTGCAACTCAATTTTTGTCCACATATATACATATTTCATTTTAATATTTCTGTATTGGGCATTCTTAAGAAGATGTGGCCTCAATATCATTTAATATGTTTTTGAAGTTCAATATGTTTGAATCAAATTTCTTAAATTTGTTCTAAATAGGTATGAGGTGATATTGACAGAATCTGTCAATCTGTATTGTTTATACTTTTAAGGGATCAAAAGTGACATTTATTATTATTTCAGGTTGAGAAAAATCAGTTACTTGCCACTGTAGTAAACTATTTTGGTAAACAGTAAAATTTATATATTGATAACCCTTGGTTACTGCTTTTTCTACCAGTATTATTGAACATGATATTTTGATTTCCTATTATGTACTTGATACTACTTAAGGGATTTTGTGTATCCCAATTTGCATATTACAAATACCATTTGTGTATAATAATTACTTGATTATCAAAATGGTATGGCTAACTAGATTCATAAATTTATTTCATAGATAAAGAGCTAAGGTATAAATTAATAATAAATGTCTGCCAACCATCAGAATTTGAATAAATGTATAGATTAGTCTATATTGTAAAGTTATGTTTTTATGTATATCAGCATGTATATTTTAAGAACCTAGCTGTTATTTAATCACTGTAAAATGTATATTTCTGAAAATGTATTCAATTCTATATTGCTTTCAAAATTATACTATCATTGTTATAATATTTGGTTTCTCTACAGCTTTATTTATTTTTTTATTTGGATTTTTTGGCCACACCAGGCAGTACTCAGGGGTTACTCCTGGCTCTATGCCAGTGGTTCTCAATTATTTTCTGTCGTGCTCCCCTAGGAAGAAGAAAATATTTTTCGTGCCCCCTGCGCGACTGTAAATAGTATCTTTATTAAGAAAAACTTTAACCTGCAAAACAAAACTATATAAAATAATTTGAGCTCGTGTCATAAGGGTTTTGGACAGCCAATCAGATGCTCCCGTTGTTCTCTGATTGGATACAGAGAGATAAACACAGGGCTTAGCTTGTTATGACAGTGTTTGCAGAGGTCAAAGGTGCCCCCGGGCCCCCTTGGGGGCGCGCCCCACTATTTGAGAAGCACTGCTCTTTGTTCATAAATTGCTCCTGCCAGGCTCGAGAGACCATCTGGGATGCCAGAAATTGAACCAGATCCCTCCCAGGTCGGCCACATATAAGACAAAAGCCCTACCACTGTGCTATCTTTCCGGCCCCAGGATGTAGATCTTTAATTACTTCCTAGTTGCTTTGGAATCTGTTCTATCTCTCTCCCTAACTGCCTCTGCCTTTTTTTCCTTCTACCCTGGGAAGGAATTTCTTTTCCCAGCCAAAACACTCTTTGTAAGGAATTACCTTGCCTGTTCTTTTTGACTCGGTCTGTGCCTCACATCCTGCAACCAGGGTTGTCCTTTCTTCTCACCTTTCTCTTACAAGAGTAATTTCTTTTTTGTTGTTTTTGTTTTTTGTTTGTTTGTTTGTTTTTGATTTTGGTTTTTGGTATTTGGGTCACACACGGCAGCGCTCCGGGTCACTCCTGGATCCATGCTCGGAAATCGCCCCTGGCAGGCAGGCACAGGGGACCATATGAGATGCCAGGATTCGAACCACCATGCCTTCTGCATGAAAGGCAAATGCCTTACCTCCATGCTATCTCTCCAGCCCCAAGAGTAATTTCTTTTTAAGGAGAAGCCACTATTAGCTAGTTTCCAAGAACAAGCCCCCATTCCCATCTAATTCTTCTGTCTCCATCTGTTTATAGTTACCACGAAAATTTTACTGAGAACCATTGCTCAATAGATAGACATACAACCAGAATTATTTTTGGTATAGCTAACAATTTTTATCTAGTAGCTCTTTGTAATCATTTTGACTTGTAACTAATAAAAAAAAGAATAAAAAATTTTGCTTTTTTTTATAGTTGTGTGTTGGCTAAGATTCCTAACTTGTGAATTTAATTTAATTATGTGGTTCCTCTTGCTGAATACCTGTATAACTATAGACTTTTAACATTACTTTTGCTGTGTCCACCTATTATGGCTGCTTGTGACTTCAATTTTTTTGTTTTCAGGAATTGTTTGCTTTCATTCTAAATTACATTTTTAGTAGTGAGCTGCTTAATTTAGATATTTAAATTATTTCTCCATTTCTGAATGTGATTAACTTTTATTTTCAGTAGAAAATGGCCTAATAAAATAGTTGTCATTGCTTTATTCCCTTTGCTTATGTCTTATGGTCCAATAAATGATTTATCTTGGAGAATGTCCCATGTGATTGCATAAGTATGCATATTTATTTGCCTTTGATTGAATGAAAAGGCACATCCATACATCACACACATACACTTACACAGAGAAAACCCCCTGTCTTATTCCTTTTTTCATAGTTAATATTTTTCTTATTGGAGTTGTATTAAGTATTTTGCTGGTCCCTCATTAGTTGCATACATGTTTAGGTGTTATAAGTGTTATATGATATGTATATCCTTTGATCATCAAGACATGACCTCCTCTCTCTCAAAAGTCTCTTAAGTCTGAAATGGATGTCGTCTGATAATAGTCTGGCTAGTCATTTTAGCCTTTTATTTGTTTTTTATTTTGTTGTTGTTTTTGGTTTTTGGGCCACAGCAGTGATGCTCACCAGTTATTCTGGCTATGCGCTCAGAAATCGCTCCTGACTTGAGGGATCACATGGGACATCAGGGAATCACTGCGGTCCTTCCTAGGTTAGCACATGCAAGGCAAATACCCTACCATTGTGCCATCACTCTGGTCCCTAATGAGACTTGTTTGCTTTAATTTTTTTACCTTAACTTTTAGTTGTGTTTGCCATTACATTAAAATGCTTTCTTTGCAAAAGGAAGATTGGATATAGGAATTACTCTGTGTCTCTTAAGGACCTTCTTAAGGAAGTAACTGAATACCCATATCTTTACCTGGAGACTCCCAGCAGCCATGTGCTGTGTTCAGATTGCCTCCTGGCTATTGGTTATAGTTATCTGCACTCTTTGGGTAGGCTTTCCTGACATCTTCCAAGCTCCATTCCCAAGACTGATGATCGAACATATTAAAGATCTGAAACATTGACTTTTTCTGAAAAAAGGTGTTTTTGGTGCTTTGTCCTTCTGAGAACCTCACAAAAATAGATGAATGATCCATAGCGGGTGGAATTGGTGAGATGGTGATAATTTACATTCAGGTGCCTGGTGCCTCAGCTGCAGTTTCAAGTCACAACTCATTTCGTTGTAGTTGTTGTTGTTGTTATTGTTGTTGTTGTTGTTGTTGTTGTTTTTGGAACACACTCAGTGTTACTCAGTGGTCATTCCTGGCTCTGACCTCAGAAATCACTCTTGGCAGGCTCCGGAATCATATGGGATGCTAATGATTGAACCCATGTTGGCTGCATGCAGGGCAAATGCCCTATTTGCTATGCTATCACTCCGGCCCCCACATTTATTTCTAACAGGTTAAGAGCATATCTCCACAAATTATTATTTGTTATATACATTTTGGACAACTACCATGTGTTATAAAACACTAAATTTTTTTTAGATGAGAGTTAAGTTCACAGATAATGTATTTCTTATTTTGTTGAATATAAACTATAACTGGTTAATTTCATACATAGCATACTTACCTTAACTGAAAATAACATTGAAGAATTGATTCCATCAGTTTTCCTAAAGTATTATTAATATCATGACCCAGAGATTAATGCTAAATCATTTTGTTCCAGTGTTTGAGAGAACATTTCCAGAAATTTCAGGCTTGTCAAAAACATTAGTTACTATTTAAAAATATATTACCATGCTTCCCACTTTGAAAAAGAAATATATTTTCAGCATCATTTTTGTATTTTATATGCTCATCTAAAAATTGTTGCCTATTCCAACAGCACTACTTACAAAAATTATGGCTGTTTTGTAATTTAAAATCGAAATGCTTGATGCATGATTAAATCCAGCTTATTCACAAAGCTTATCTAGAAAAGAATCACAATTGGATATGCAAAATAAAGAACTTTGTTTTGGGGTTCCAACAAGATGTTTCAACTATAAGGGTTACAGGTTGCAATCAAAGTGACTGCCAGTTCTCCTGAATATTAACTGAGCTACATTCCATTTACCAAAATAAGAATAAAAATTAGCCAGAGAGATGGCACTAGAGGTAAGGTGTCTGCCTTGCAAGAGCTAGCCAAGGAAGGACCTCGGTTCGATCCCCTGGCGTTCCATATGGTCCCCCTAAGCCAGAGGAAATTTCTGAGCGCTTAGCCAGGAGTAACCCCTGAGCACCAAACGGGTGTGGACCAAAAATACAAAAAAAAATTAGCATCTGCTGTAAGTATTAAAATTGTATGAAAGTATGAAGAATTGAAGTGTTGCTTTTATTGTATTTACTTACAAGGAACCTAGTTATGTTCTCAAATGTGAGGTTGTGAGTTATGTGCTGTTATTTTGACCTGCTTAAGATATTAATAATTACATTTCAAATACAGAAAGGATAGATGATGATTATATCTACTCTCTTTCAAATGGTAATAACTTCTCTTTTCTCTGAGTTCTCATGGGCAATTCTATATTATAACATAAATAGGAGTTCTAAACAGTACTGTCTTTGTGAATTTATTTTGGTAGAAGTTACATGCTTTTAGAATCTTTTATATATCTCCAACATTATAAAGTTTAAATTAACATTGTAATAACATAATAAAAAGGGTAATAATACATTTCACAATCATGCCAATCCTCATTTTGTTTTAAATAGCATGTCTTTCTTAATAAATATTGAGTAATAGCCTCAGACTTGCAGTATAAAGCTAATTTTTGTGTGAGATCTGATAGGCTAAAGTTTTGTTTGTATAATTAAAATAAGACCTTTCTGGAATAGATTTGATTTTTATACTAGTATAGGCTGCTAAATTTATTTTGAAAGGGTACATAGAAGGTAATTTTTCCTGTATTTTTCCTATAATATTAGTAATTTTTAGATATGTAATTCCTCACAATTTAGAATAGATTCAGTCCAAATAGACATTTTTTTTTTTTTTTTGCCATCCCCAGTAGTGCTCAAGGGTTTCTCCAGGCTCAGCATTTAGAAATTACTATGTAGGCTCAGTGAATTATATGGCATGCTGGAGATGGAACCTGGTCAACCATTTTCAAGGCAAACACCCTACTTGTTGTATTATCGGTGGGTAGTCCCTCAATAGACTCTAACATAATTCTCACAAAAATATATAAGATTATATATGCCTTTAGTACTCAATATTCAAAAAAATATTAAGGGAGAGAAGCAAATACAATTTTCCTAACTCAGTGCAATCAAGAATTTAAGGGAGTATATCTAGATGTAAATTCTAAAAATAAAAATAAACATTATCTATCATGTACAGCAGTCTCTCTTCATGGCTCTAGCTACTAACATAATTTTAAAAAGATAATATTTCTTTGAAACTTTTGAAGGATTTTTTGAAGTATTTAATAGGCACCAGAAAAAAATTTTTTTCTATCCTTTGAAAAATTCTCTTTTTGCTTAAAATTCACTGAATTTGAAAATCTGTGTATATGTGTATTTATATAATTTTATAAAATATATGGGTAAAATAATAGTAGGGTAATCTCACTATAGCAAGTATGCTTGCTTTAGTAGACCTGTTATGATGGCAGGCTGGGGTGGGGAATGGTGGTATGGGATTGACTGTAGGAACATTGGTGGAGGAAGGTTGAGATTTGTGTTGGAACTGGTGCTAAAACATTATAGGCCTAAAACAAACTATGAGTAGATTTTTAAGTTATAATAATTTTAATAAAACATTAATAATACAAGTCAAAAATGTTTTTCAGGGGCCGGGAAGGTGGAGCTAGAGGTAAGGTGTCTGCCTTGCAAGCACTAGCATAGGACAGACTGCAGTTTGATCCCCCGGTGTCCCATATGGTCCCCGCAAGCCAGGGGCGATTTCTGAGTGCATAGCCAGGAGTAACCCCTGAGTGTCAAACGGGTGTGGCCCAAAAACAAAAACAAAAAAAAGGGGGGGTTTTCAAATAATTTTTTGTAAAACACAATTCAGAGAAAAACTAAATAAAATGACAATAGAACCAAGAATTATTTTCATATATTTGGAATTTTAAAATTAAATATTCTTTAAAAAATCTGTACCATAAATGAGATAATAAATTGTTCTATTTCTGAAATACATTAAAATAATAAATAATATGTATTTTAGTAATAATTGAAAGAAAACTAAACTTTTAAGGATTAAAAATTAAACTCAGTTAAAAACTAGTGAACATAGAAAAAATTTAAATACTAATATTTTACTATTACTCTCAAAGAACAGCATGTAACTAAAATAAGTTTACATTTAATATATTAACATTTCAGTAGGTTCTAAATATGTTGTAAAAATGTAGGAGGAAATATTGAATATGTAATTAGGTCCATGAAAAAAATTCAAAGGCAAATTGAGGTTCAACGTTTAATTATTCTTGAATTACCAGCCCTAAAAAGGAACATTTATATGAGCTATTTTATTTCTTTCTATATATTTATTGATAGATTTAATATATATTTATGTCTACAATTGTAAATAAGGAGTAGATCAGAATAAATAGACAATAGCATCAAAAACAAGTCTTTCTGTAAACATTGGATTCAGAGAGATTTTGATATGTCAATGCAGATTTTTTAGTCAAATGTTCCATTCTGGTGAGTGAGATTGGTAGTAAGGAAAGCTATGTATGTATAGGCTGAGAGGGTATACTGCAAAATATATTCTAGATATTGTGATATATGAATTGCAAACTTATCTAAAACTAAAGATATCAAAATAAAAATAATTGTATTAACTATTTTTCTTAAATATTTTAGTCTGCATCAAAATTTTAATACATGTTTTTAAATCTTATTGTTTTCTCATCTTATCAATTATAATATCACCTTTTAAACATTCCTTAACATTAACTTTTCTGCCATTTCTAAAGTCCAGGTTATTCTGTGGTATAACAAATGCTATAGTATTACCCAAATCTTATTATTTCTTAAATATTTTCATTAGTGAATATATAATTACTTCTAAATGCATTTGAAATAAAAATATGTACTTTTATATTTTATTTATGTTTTATTTTTATTTATTTTTAGCTATATTCAGCAGTACTTGGTTCATTCCTCTTAGCCTTGCAGGACTCTTTGGGTATTAGGGATTGAACAGAGTTTAGTGCACTCAACAAAAATATCCTGCCCACAATACTATCTCTCTGGCCTCAAATGAATTATGTCTTGTGGTTAAACTGGTTTTAACATTAAAAGTCATGCAGTACAATCCCTTTACGAGCTCTCTGTTCTTTTTCTTTTTTTCTTTTCTTTTTTTCATTTTATTTTCTTTTTTATTTTATTTACTTATTTTATTTTTACTATTCTTCTCTTTTCTTTCTCTTTTCCTACCCCCCCCTCCCTCCCTTCTCCCTCCCTCCCTCCCCCTCCCTCCTCCCTCCCTCCTTCCCTCCCTCTCTCCCTTCCTCCCTCCCTCCCTCCTTCCCTCCTTCCCTCCTTCCCTCCTTCCCTCCTTCCTTCCCTCCTTCCCTCCCTCCCTCCTTCCTTCCTTCCTTCCTTCCTTCCTTCCTTCCTTCCTTCCTTCCTTCCTTCCTTCCTTCCTTCCTTCCTTCCTTCCTTCCTTCCTTCCTTCCTTCCTTCTTTCCTTCCTTTCTCTCTGCCACAAAAGTAACGCTCAGAAGTTACTCAAAAATTGCTCCTGGCTTGGGGAACCTATGGGATGCTATGGATTGAACCTGTCCTGAGTCAGTTGCGTGCAAGGCAGCAGCTGTGCTATTTATACCGGCCCCTAGCTCTCTGACTTAACTGATCTTTATAATCTAGTCAAATCTCATATAATAATCTCCTTATATATCTTGAATACTAGCCTTTTATTAGGTAGACAGCATTTGAATATGATCTTATAAATAAATACTAGTATAACTTTATTTATTTTTTGGTTTATTTTTATTTGAGGAGGTCACCCAGCAATAGTTGGAGGATATTACTCCCAACAGTCCATTGTAAAATTCTGAAGGCAACTAAGCACCACTGAATTTTAGCCATGGAGGCTTAGGGCACTGCTTCAATGGCCCAGTAAATCCCTGACACAACTCTAGGATGCTTCACTGCATCCTTGGGCTCTCAAAGTAAACTGCCAGTTTTGTTGGCTGATTGACATTGGCAAGGGCCCTGGGCCATCTTGTACATGCTTAAGATCAGTTCCCCTGAAATAGAGGGCAAAAGCAACAAATGCTGGCAACAGGCAGAGAAAATCTAATTCTCAGTCAATATTTGGAATGTAATTTGGTCATAAGTGAATAGAAAGTATGTAGAAAATTCGCAAAAAGAAAAGATAAATGTAGCATATGGTCTATTTCTTTTAGTTCCTATCCCTAAGTATCTCCTAAGAACAGAAAATTGGTACTTTGGTGGCCCTCTTAGTGCAGTAGTCAGCATGTCAGTCTCATAATCTGAAAATGGTAATTTAAAAAATCTACAAACCCATGTTCATTACAGCTATATTTATAATATCCAAGTTCTAGAATCAACTCAGTTACCTAAGAAGATAGAGTGATAGATAGTACATTGTGTAAAAGATTGGAGTCTTTATATATGCAACCACATACATCAAACTAGGGGATATCAATCTACGTAAAGCAAGTTAGAGTAGAAAGTTGAATGTTGATGAACTCAATCATATGTGAGTGTAAGGAACAAACCAAGGGAACAATACACAACAAAAACAAACTCTTGAACTTGACAAAAATAAAGTTACCAAAAAGTAAGAAAAATTGATAGGAAGAATGTGGCAAAATGGATTTGACAAAGCAAGTTTGACATTTTTGCATTACTTATGGTGTATTGAAGAATATTTTAAAGTGGTTTGAAATTGTACCTTAAATACATATACAATCTTGTAAACTATTATCTTAATAGCAAGTAAGTAACTGGTATCTAGAAACACAAGGAACTAAAGAAAGAAAATGAACCAAACAAAATTTCAGGCCTTGACTTTAGATTCAAGCTTTGAGATAGATAATGTTTCTTCCCAAATAAAATGCAGGGAATATATAATAATTTTAGAGTAGTTAAATATGAGAAAAAACTTGTGAACAATTCTGGGACACAAATATACACTCATTCGCACAATATAGGCCAACATTGAAATGTAAATATTCAGACAAGAGGGAAGGTAGATCTTTTTGTTCTTTGCAATAGCTGTTCCCACAGGGACAACTTATTACTCCTGAGCTAATGGTGGATGTAGGCAAGCAATTTTACACTTAAATATTCCTTGAGGACTTTTGTGCATTGTGCTTTTGGACCCCTTGGTTATATTCCTAGAAGTAGCATTGCTTGGACATATGGAAGATTAATTTTTAATTTTTAAAAGAATATCCATGTTCTTTTCTAAAAAAGCTGAAATAGTCTACATTCCCAACAGCAGTGAATGAGAATCACTGTCTTCCTGAATAAGCACCAATACTGGTTATTCTAGTTCATTTTGTTCTGTACCAGTTTCAATGTGGGATCATATCTCACAAATATCAAATGTTTGAGTTGTATTTCCCTAAGAATTAATAATATGAAGAATTTTAATGTGTATTTTTGGTGGGAAATATATTTTCTTTGAGGAAGTTTCTAATCATATGTTCTTCCCATTGTTTCTTGTTAAGCTCTACCAGTGCTTATATATCTTAGATATTAAACCATAATCAAATGGGTATTGGATAAATAATATCTCCCATTCTGTGGGCAGTGGTTGTATACTAGTAACAATTTTTTTAAGTGCTGAAGCTTGTTAGTAGTTTTATATAGTCCCATTTGTTTATCTGTGCTTTCACTTGCTTTATTATTGTTTTATACTTGAAGATGCTATAGTTTTGTTTCATGGAGAGTTCTATGTTTTTTCTATGTATCTTGTGTTCTGATATAAAGTTCCTTAATCCATTTTAATTTGACATTTGTGCATGGCATTATAGTACCATATGAGTTCACATTTTTGCATATAGTTGACTGGTTATTTTTAACAACACTGTTGAGGAAGTTTTATTTTTTTAATTTTGAATTAGTAGACACTTTATTAAGGATTCCTTGATCATATGTCTGAGGATTAGTCTCAGAATATTCAAGTATATTCTATTCAAGTCAAGACTATTGATATGAGGGTCTATCATTTTTTGAGTATCATGCTGAATTGATGACTACTGCTTTATAGTGTAGTTTGAAGTTGGGGGAAGTGATGTCTTTCATCTTTTTTTCTCAAGGATTTTTTACCTCTTCTTTACCTCTTCATTGTTTCAGATGAATTTCAGACGAGTTTGACCTAATTGTTAGGAAAATACAATGGGTATCCTTTTAGAGAGATCACTTTAAATCTGTATAATTCTTTGGTAACAATTGTCAATTAAATTAAGACACCCCCAAATTAGCAGGGTATGTGTTTTTATTTACTTGTGTTGTCATCTTTTATTTCTTGAAGCAGCCTGAAAACAGATGAGTCGATAAACTGTAGAAGACTTACACAATTGAACACTACAGAGCTAAATAAATAAAATAAAAATAAAGTAAAAAATAAAGTCATTAAAATGCATATATATGGATAGATAATATTATGATAAACAAAATGATGAATCAGAGGGATATACATAAAATGATCTCTTTAATTTTGGTGTATAGGAAATAGTTTGGTATTAATATTCAAAGACAATAGAGATAAGAACAAAAAGAAACACTTCCTGGCAGAAATTTTGACAAAAATACTAGGGGTGGGCTTTTAGGACAGAGTAGAGATCACTATGACAATGATAGTTGGAAATGATTACTCTAGGTAAAAACTGGGTACTCCAATTAAAAATACTGGGAACAATATGTGCTGGCAGGGATGTGATAAGAAAGAAACTCTCATCCACTGCTGATGAAAATTCTGCTTGATACAACCCTTATAGAAAAATAGTGTGTAAGGTTCTCGGTAAACTAAGAATAAATCTGCCATGACACAGAAATCCAGATTTTAACTGTTTATCCCCAGGACGATTAAAAACACCAATCCAATGTATGCACATCACTATTCATTCCAATACTCAGTACAATAGCTAAAAGTTGATTTAAACTAAGATATCCAAAAACAGACAAATGGATCACAAAAATGTGGTACATTAATACAATGGAATACTACGTAGATGCATGGAATGTTGCAATCATGCAATTTGCTGCAACATGAATGGAACTGGAAGATATTATGTTAAAGTAAAACCAGAAAAGTGATAAATACAGAATATCATTCATATGTAGTATTTAGAATAACTGCATGAAAAATGCAATAGTTTAAATGGAAATTTAACACCCTTGGGCCCAGAGTGAGGAAATGTGAGGAAGAGTAAAGAAATTGAATGGAGGGAGAGAAAAAAAATCTGAAAGGATGGGGGGGCATGGGTCAGGAGGTCTCAGGTGCATTGGCAGTGTTAAGAAAGGACATAACTAAATATTCAATATAATAGTAATAATAATAATAAAATTATGATACACAAATAATAAAAAACTTTAAATAGGCCTATTATTCTGGCAGGCTGGGGGTCAGGGGTGGTAGCATGTACTATGGAAACATTGGTGGGGGGAAGTCAACACTGGTGATGGGAATAGTCCTGAAACATATATCTGAAACTAATAATGAAGAACATTGTAAATCACAATGGTTTCAATAAAAAAATAAAAAGAAAACATCTATGGGACATAAAATATGACTGTATAGTATCAATATAATATAATAACAGTAATATTATACTATGTATAATAATAAATGGTCAATAGAGATTAGAGGCAGGAAGACCAATCCATGCTCACATGCCAAAAATAGTAGATGAGTGCATTTAGAGCAGAAATAAAACCAGTATAACAATGATAGTTGGAAATGATCACTCTGCACAAGAAGTGGATGCTGCGTGAGATAATGTAAAAGGCATGATGCTTCTTCAGCAACAATATTTCAAACCATAGTGTCTAAAGGAAAATAACTAAAAGCATATAAAAGAGAGTGAGAGATAGAAAGAATAGTAAGTAAAATAAATAGAAGAGGATGAGGAGAGGAAAAGGCTGAGGGGGAAGAAGAGAAGGAAGAGGAAGATGATAAGAAGGAAGAAGAAGAAAAAGAAACAAGAAAGAAAAGAAAAAAAATGTTTTCCCTGAGGCATGTGGAGGGAAACTGAGGACATTGTTTACCTGAAATGTGCAATGGTAAAGGATAGTGTTCATTTTATTTTTGAAATTCAATAATAAATAACTTGGCATTGTCAAAAAACAATTATGAACAAACTTAAAGCCATGATGATCAAATAAAGTAATTAAATTAAAACAAAAAACCCACAAAAACTATGGTGCTTTTTCATTTGATTCTATGTGTGATCATCCACAGAAAGGTCACTCTTTATTTTATATTAATTTGTATTTTAATTTGATGCATCATTATATTTATTAGACAATCCATTATTTAACTTTTTATATGTTGTAGAATAAAATCAATAAAAGAAATTTTTATTTTGAGATATTGGTGAACTTTTATCTTGTATAAATTTTTTTTGACATTGTTGACCATCATATATTTATTTCCAGGTAAGTGGGAGCAAAAATTTTTAAAATAACAAATAATAAAGAAAAGAGTACAGGAATAACAAAATTTGTGAAAATTATTTTATCTCTCTATACAGGTCATTAAGTCATTGTGACAAGGATTAGTAAGCTCTTGTTTCTAGTTAATCATTCTGCTGCTTCTTTTTTTTTCTTTTCTTTTTTTTTTATTTTTATTGTGACCAAAGTGCATTACAAATCTTTCACTGCATCATTTATGGTACATAGTGACAATGAATGAGGGGCATTCTCACTATTATCTGAAAGTTTGTTGATTATCATCTCTGCCTTTCTATATAAGACCTTTCAGTTTTGTATATAATGTTTTTTTCACAGAAACATTTAGCCCACCTATTTACTCTGTCTACTTATATTAAGCACTATGTAATCAATTTATTTCTGCCTTTAGTAAAACTATTGATCTAAATTATTGTTACAAATACAAAATTTAAGCAACATTGAAAACAATTTTGTAAAGTTATATATAACTTTTTATAATTATAAAAACAAATCGATACACTAATGAGTGTTATCATCAGCAAATAACTATTGTAAATTTTTTTCTTTCCCTTACTTTTTCTCTATCCAATTCATAAGCAACTTATTTTCTGCCTTTTAGTTAATTATGCCATACAAATTTAAAATCATGCTAAGACTAAGAAAATATTTTTTGTGGTATAGTATGTTTCTATCACTATCTTATGCAGAGAATAATTATAGAACCTAAGAGAGGCCGGAGCATTGGCACAAGCAGTAAGGCATTGGCCTTCCATGTGCTAAACTAGGACAGACCCGATTTGATTCCCTGGTGTTCCATATGATCCCTCGAGCCAGGAGCTATTTTTGATCTCATAGCTGAGAGTAATCCTGTGTATCATTGGGTGTGTCCCAAAAAAAAGAAACAAACAAACAAAAGAAATATATTAAGAATGAGGTTTTGTTCTATCATAACATCTTATAAATATTTTCTTTTTATTTATTTATTTTTTTTGGTGGTGGTATTTTCTGGGACCATACCCGACATCACTGAAGGGTTTCCTGTCTCTGCAGTCAGAAACCACTCTTGGCAGGCTCAAGAACCATATGAATTGCACGGGATCCAACAGGCAGGACACATGCCAGAAATATGCCCTGCCCTCTGTGCTACCATTCAGACTCTAACATTTTCTTCTTTATTATATGCATTGTTTTAAAAAAATTATGTTTTCTACAAAACTTTGAATATAAAATTTTATTTTTCACATGACTACAATTCTGAAAATTTGTGGAGGTTCTTTTTTTTGTTTGTTTTTTTTTTGTTGTTGTTGTTGTTTTTTGTTTTTTGTTTTTGGGTCACACCCGGTGGTGCTCAGGGGTTACTCCTGGCTGTCTGCTCAGAAATAGCTCCTGGCAGGCACGGGGGACCATATGGGTCACCGGGATTCGAACCAACCACCTTTGGTCCTAGATCGGCTGCTTGCAAGGCAAACACTGCTGTGCTATCTCTCCGGGCCCTGTGGAGGTTCTTTTATGATACAGTTTAGGGTTCTATACTGTTAGATGTTCCATTCATACTTGAGAAAGTGTATTATTATTGAGAGTTCCTTTCTATTTCAATTGGATTACATTTCTTTCTTTTCTTTGTGTGTGTGTGTGTGTGTGTGTGTGTGGTTTTTGGGTCACACCCGGCAGTGCTCAGGGGTTATTCCTGGCTCCATGCTCAGAAATTGCTCCTGGCAGGCACGGGCGACTATATGAGACGCCGGGATTTGAACCAATGACCTTCTGCATGAAAGGCAAACGCCTTAACTCCATGCTATCTCTCCGGCCCTGGATTACGTTTCTTATGGTGCTATTCATTCTTTCATCTTTGTTTAATTTATGTTCCCTGGGTATTTTATCAATGATTGAGAGATATATTAATGTTCTCAACTAGGTTTATAAAAATAGATTGCAGTATGAATTATTTAAAAATAAAATCTACCATGGATAGTGATAGTAATTCATTTCAGATTGAGAATTCCAATCAATGAATGAAAGGAGAATTTTTGAAGTTATTACTGAGAATATTTTGTAGGAGAAAATGACCAACTGCTTTATCTGAAAACACTTCTTATAAGAATAAAAGAAAGTGAGATGTTACTGTTAGATGAGCAGCAAGCAGCCTCTGTTGCACAGTCCAAAGAAAAAACACAAAGCTAAGTGTACCTAACATTCAGAAATAGAAGGGGCAGAAGTGATAGCATAGTGGTAGGGCATTTGCCTTACATGCTCCTGACCCAGGATGAACATTGCTTTGATCCCTGGCAGCCTGTATGGTCCCCCAAGCTAGGAGCGACTTCTAAGTGCATAGCCAGGAGTAACCCCTGACGATCAACTGGTGCTGGCCAAAACAAAAAAGAAAGAAAGAAATAGCTGTAGCATTCCTAAAATATCATAGTACTAATGTAATTTTAGTTGTTTAGTTATTTTAATTTTTAATTCTGTAAATACCATTTGTTCCTCAACTTTAGAAAATTATTAGCCTATTGACTTGTCTATTTTCTTAAACATGTTAGCTCAGTAAGTGGTAAATTACCAGTTGCTTACTCTTTCATCTCCTCTTAAATTTTATTATGTTACCTTTTCTTTCTTTTTTTTTTTTGAGTGGGGTCTGTTTGGTTCATATCCGGTGGCACTCTGGGGTCATGCCTGGCTCTGAACTCATAAATATTAGACGATATGGGATGCTGAGAATTGAACACGGTCAGACCTGATTCGGTTCATGGTCAGCTCTATGCAAGGCAAACACCTACTGGCTACTATCACTCTGACCCTATGTTATCTTTTCTCATATTACATTCATTCTTTTTCTATTGATGAGTTGCACAATATGAACAAGATACATTTAAAAAGTTAGAAAGAATTGAAGTATATCTGACAGAAAAATTATTTAGGTATTGAGTGCATAGATGATATAAAGTTATATGGGAAATAAATCTATAATAGTTTAATTTTATTGGAGATTTATACCTTGTAAAGTTTCACTAATTATGTTGAGTTAAGGTACATTTAAGATTCATAATTTTATGACAGTATAATATTTTGTAGTTCTTTCTTAAAGCATATTTATTTTTAAGTCCTTAAGTCATTGACATGTCCTGAATAGGTTTTTTTCCCCTTTTGGTTCATTTTGTTTGTAGAAACCTGGTTTCAGCTATTTGGTATCTCAGTTATGTACAGAAAACAATTCTAAAAAATTGAAGGGAAATATTTCTATAGAAGCCAAGCCTAACCTTATAGATTTTCATTCCTTGGAAATAATTATGACTTAGTAATAGTTTGTACTTAAATCTTTTATTACTAAACTAAACATAGTCCTAAAAACAGTCAAAGATTGTGAACAAGATCAAACATTTTGCAATGGTTTAATGTTCCAAGTCACTGATTTTGAATCTAATGGATTGTTGGTTCATGTATTATAATTAAATTGAAAACATAAATTTTGGCAAAAATTCCATAATAAAATAACATTTTTCTCTATGATATAGGATGTCATAATGTTAATAGTTTTAAATGATATTAACTGTGATCACTTGATTAAGATGCCTGGAGGATTTCTTTTGAATAAATTATTTAGGAAAGATACTTTTCGTTTATTAGTTTGTATTTGAGAATCAAACTCATTGAAACTCAGGCTTGTTCCTTGCTTTGTGCTCAGGGATGACTCCTGACATTGCTCAGAAGAACTTATATAATGCCCTAGTGCAAAGCTGGTTTGGCCTCTTGCAAGGCAAGCATCCTACCTGCTGTACTATTTCTCAGGTCCTTGAGATAATTCTCTAAGATAGACCTCTCAAAGACTTGAGCTCATAAGTGAAATAAATTGTTGGTCAATGAAACCTAACTTCTGAATCTAATTTAGAGTGACTATAAAATATCACTTCCATACATTTGTAAGGAGTTAGACAAGTCCTACACAAAAAAATTGTATCTATGTCTCAGGTCAAATAAATGTCCAGAAATTTTCTTTTACTAAAATGAATAGGACAATGCTGAAACCACTGAATCTATAAGGATCTCAAACAACATAAATGGAAAGGATGCTTGAAAAATTTGCATTTATTTCAAAAATTTTAAATATACAGAAATAATTTATCTTAATATTGTTGAAAATTATGAACAGATATGTATCAACAAAATTTGAATTAAATATAAGAAATGGTTAGCAGAAACATACAGGGAAGAAAGAAGGGCAAACTGGTAAAAGAAAACCACTATATGATGACAGGTGGAAGTGAACTTTTACTAGTAAAACTGTTGTATGCAAATAGATTTACTGAGGATGAAATGAGAAAACATATAAAAAATAAGAACCAAAGTAGAAACATAAGTACATATTTGATATACATTGAGTGATACATTAACTAAAAAGTAATATTATATAATTCTAAACCTAGTAAGTATGATATTTAACAACAAAACAGATGAAATGAATTCCTTGAGTGAGAGAAATTAGTTAACAAATAGGAGATTTAAAAAAAAATATTCTCTTTATTGACTTACTATTACGGACCCTCTCTTACTTATTTATTTTTTTTGTATTCTGGTTTATTGGCTGAAGACTATAACTTGTATTGATTGTATTTATTATTCCAGAATACATTTTGTTGGTTCTTTATTTAATTCCATCTACTTATTAATAGATTCTCTTATTTGCTTTATATTCACTTTGTTTCTTTTTCTCTGCATCTTTAAGTGGACAAATTACCATTGACTCTTGCTTTATGTTTAAGGTTGATATTGTAATTTTTTATATTTTTATATCTAATCTTAAGGAGTATAAGACATCCTATTTTTAAGACATCCTATTTTAGGACTGTACAGTTAGTGTAGTCCTCAGTACATCCTATGCTCATTCTCTCCCTGACACTTCAAATGGTCCCCTGAGAACATTCAGGAGTGATGCAGGAGCACAATTGCAGGAGTAAGTCCTGGCTGAGGCTAGATGGGTGTAGCACACCCTCTGAAATTTTCTATTTTATTGAGTAAGGGTAAGAGCAAAAAATTTGTGGTGGAAATATATATTAAATTTTAAAATATTTTTCTCTACTCAATAAACATTTTAGTACCTGACTTATATTGAATGGTCATTCTTTTTAATGGAAGGGAGAAATATATGTCTCCCTTTAAAGGTTCAGATGGCTGTGGATAAATAAGCTCTAAAGAAAGTAGACAATACATTCCCTGACAGAACTAAAGCCTTAAATGATGCCACTATTATATTAGACTGCTTCTAGCATTTACAGAAAACAATTCCTGAAATTAATGGAGAAATTTCAGTGTTGTATTCTTAACTCAAATCCACTTTGTAACCATTTACTGATTTCTTATTTGAAACTTCTTTTCTTGTCTTGTTTGACTCTGCAGTTCTTTATAATATGAATGCTCTTACAGTGTGGCCATAACTTCTCAATATTTTAGTTGTGCTTTTTCTACTTGTGGTATTTCTCTTCTTGCATATCAACTCATAGTAAATGCTAGCTTGGTAATTTTTTAATTAGAGATATTTTAAATAATTATTCTTTCTCCTGATTAAAAGTAATATGCATATAAATGCTATTATAGATAAAATGCATATTTGTTAATACAGTTTGAGCATAGTATCTAACAAAAACTTAATGACATTGTTTACAAAAATAAAAATCATCATAAAACTTATTTGGAATTACAAAAGAGTAGTAAAAACCAGAAAAGAATAAAAAAAGCTTTCCTTGGAAGAAAAAATAAAATGGAATGTGTCACAATTTTTACCTAAACTCACAGTGTTAGTTGTTAAAAGATAGTGTTATTGGAATAGAACAAAAAAATCAATGTGATTAAATTAAAAATCTAGGAATAAATCTATATACATAGAAATAGTGTGATAAAGTAGCCAGAGATTATATGGGCCAGACAAATATTACAGAGGTTATGGCTAATATCTTGGTTGAGGTTGAACCCCAGTTTGATTCTTGAGCAATGACAGGAGTAAATCCATTGCACAAAACCATGAATAAGCAATGTACATTTCTAGGTACTTCTTAAAAAGAACAAAAGAGGAAAAGAATAAATAATAATGATTTAAAGATATTCTTTTAGTGTATGACGTGAAAAATCTAACAATCACATGTAAAATAAAACTAGTGCATTGCCTAACATTATGCACAAAAATAAATCCAAATTATGTAAAGATATTTGAGTCTTTAGTTCATAAAATACTAATGAAAACATAAAAAGCTCCTTATGATTGGCCATAGGCAGATATTGGAAACTCAATTCCAACAGGGAAAACAACAACAAATATACTAAACCAAATGATAGTATATACCAGTTAAAATTTCAAACCACAAAAGTGGATGAGGGATGGTATACTCTGGTGTTGGGTGTGGTACTAAAAAACTCTTGCTTGTAACTTAGTCATAGTACTAAAGTAAAAGTACCTAATAGCAAATTTAAAAAGAAATTTTGGGAAGAGAGACAATGCATAGGGCTAGAGACTGAGAGAGAAATCTAAGGGTTCAGATACATGCACTGTATGTTGGAGGCCTAGATTCATCTTGTGTTCCTTAGTGATATCTGAAACACCCTAATAGTGATTCTCCAAGACAAGTTTGGTAATAGCTATGTAAAAACATAGTGTAACCTAAAAAGCATTAAACAAATAAAAATATTAAATAAACTCTTCTTCAAGAAAGACAGACAAATTGCTAATAGGAACATAAAATTAATTTTTTCTTTCTTATTACACGTTAAATATGAATTAAAAGTGAAGAAAATACCTGACACCTGTGAGAATGGTTATGATACAAGACAAGAAATAACTATACCAGAAGTAGTGAAGAAAATGTACCCTTTGCATAGGAACTTAAATAGACCTAAAGATAATACAAAAAAAAAATATCCCTTTAAAAATTTGAGATAGAGGGGCCAGAAAGATGTAAGTGGTAAGTGGTAAGGCGTTTGCCTTGCACGTGACCGACTTGGAACTGACCTGGGTTTGATTCCCTGGCATCCCATATGGTCCCACTAGCCTGCCAGGAGCAACTTCTGAGAACAGAGTCAGGAATAACCCCTGAGTGCCACAGGGTGAACCCCCACCCCCCAAATAGAGAAGAAAACTGCCATAGAGGCCTGAGTCACTCTGCTAGCCACCAATAAGTTATGAGGGAGACCAGAGCAGGGCTCAACCCTCACCACCACCAAATGTGCTCAGGGCTTTAGGATCTTAGAGCTTAGGAATCTGGGCTGAGCTGTCAGCCACCACCAGTGAGGTAGCAGGGAGGGAGACCGAAGCAGGGCACAACCCCTGGCGCCACAACACCACTCAGAAACCTCAGGGCAGTGGAGATCCTACCATCACAGACCACTTAAAAAAAATCTTGAAATTCAACACCCCAATCCATCCTATGCAAAGAACAATGGGGAAACTAAGGAAGACATTAATAGCTGGAGATAAAGAGAGAATAAACAAAACTAAAACACAGAGTAGGATGAATAATTTAAAGCAATTATAGAGAAAAAACTCAAGTACAAAGGAAGAAACATAAGAATCAAACCAGATCTCCCATTTGAAAGAAATCAAGCAAGAAGACAGTGGAAAAACATATTTAAATGTTTAAACGAAAGAAACTTCCAACCTAGAGTCCAGTACCTAGCAAAACTCTCATTCACATGGGAGAGAGGAATAAAGCATTCTCAGACAAATAAAGAACTCGCACTATTTGTGATAACTAAACCAACCCTAAATGAACTACTTAGTGATGTACTACACAACCCAAACACCCAATTGTAACAATAACCCTAAACAAGGTAATAGCACAATAACCCCCTCTGTCAATGATCTCCTTAAATGTCAATGGACTAAACTATCCCATTAAAAGACACAGAGTAGAGGGTTGGATCAAAAACCAAAAACTGGATATCTGTTGTCTGCAAGAAACACGCCTAAAAAAACAGAATAGACACAGGCTTAGAATAAAAAAAAACTAATAAAGCCATAGAAAAATGGGGAGAAGAAATGAGTAGACACTTTTCTGAGAAAGATAAACAAATGTCCATTATATATTAAAACATGTTCACCATCACTTATCATTTGGGAAATCCAAATCAAGACACAATGAGGTATCACATTACACCAGTGAGGATGGCACGCATCAAAAATAATATGACAAATCTCTGCTGGCCCGGTTTTGCTAAGAAAGAAACTCTCATCCACTGCCGGTGGAAATGCTGCCTGGTCCACCCCCTATGGAAAACAGTATGGAGGGTAAACTCAGAATTGAGCTGCCATATGTCCCAGCAATCACACTCCTGGGTATCTATCCCCAAGACATAAGGACATTTATCCCAAAGTATATATGCATTCCACTATTCATCGCAGTAATTAGTACAATATCCAAACTTTGGAATCAATTTCTATGTTCAACAACAGATGAATGGATCATGAAGATATGGTACTTATACACAATGGAATACTACATAGCAGTTAGAAATGATGCAATCATGGATTTTGCAGCAACATGGATGGAAATAGAAAATATTATGTTAAATGAAGTAAGCCAGAAATTGAAGGATAAATAAAGATTAATAGCTCTTCTCTGGGGTATTTAGTATATATAGCATATATACATACAATACTCCGTGAAGAAACATAACAGTCTAAATGGTAGAAATTCCGAACACCATAGGTGTCATGGTATAGCAAGGGAAATTGATCAAATCATGTAGAAGAGCAGAAACACAAAGACTTGACTATCTTTTATACCATAAAGAAACAGCAACAAGGGAAACAATCGTTCAGAGTGAACAGTTGTTCATCCAACCTCTCACTACAAAGATCTATAATAATGTTCTAATGTATTGATCCACAGGTATAGAATATGAGAGGAAGCCAGGGACTTCCATTGCAATGATTACTAACAATATGTTTTAATACCTTAATTTTATTAGGTATAAAATAACCCTTCAGATTCTTTGTTCATAGTGGTTCCTGGAAGAATAGGGTGGTCACCCTAATTTTGCAACTTGGTGCTCAATCATACTAGATACCTGATACAGTATGCATTATGACAATGTATTGATTAAATACTCCCATTTTACCATTTCCTTTTGTTTATGTCTTCTATTTGAACTCAAATATAGGACCAGTGAGGCCACAGAAACAGAAAACTGTGTATTGCAGACTTACGTTACAATTCCCACTCATTAAATATATTTTTGCAAATTACTATTATCCCATTTCTTTTCTTTTTTATTATTTTTTGCTTTTTTCTTTTCTTTTTCCTTTCTTTTTTCTTTTCCTTTTTTTCCTATTCTCTCCCTTTTTCTTATTTCATCATTCATTCTCTCTTCTTTTTCAATGCAACTAATTTACATAAAGCACATGCTGTCAGTTTCTATTTAGGAAAGGAACCTCAATTCATAAGATGTGGCAAATGGGGGCCGGGCGGTGGCGCTAAAGGTAAGGTGCCTGCCTTCCCTGCACTAGCCTTGGACGGACCGCGGTTCGATCCCCCGGTGTCCCATATGGTCCCCCAAGCCAGGAGCAACTTCTGAGCGCATAGCCAGTAGTAACCCCTGAGCATTACCGGGTGTGGCCCAAAAACCAAAAAAAAAAAAAATATGTGGCAAATGATAATACATAAGGAAAATACCTGTTATAGTCCTCACCACCACATTGCGTGACACTACAGATGTGAAAACTAAGCTTATCCTAAAATGCTTCAGCCACTATCTAACCATGAAAAATTCATATAGCACAGATCACCCCATCATTGATGCCCAGAAATGAAAAACCTCCCAAATCCTAGGCATCGGCCCAATTTCTTTCTATTTTTCTCCTTTCCTTTATTTTATTTCTTTTTTCTTTTTTTTTTACCTCATCCTTTTTCCTTTCTTTCTCTCCTAATTTATAACTTAGCTATCTATCTTTTCTTTTTTCTTTCTTTTTTCTATCTTAATTCAATTATTTCTTAAGTGCTCAGACCCATCCTATGAGAGTAAGGCCTTCAATAACAACTTCTGAATAGATCTCTAATGTCTATATATGGGCATGAGTTTGTATATGATGGACACATTTTTGTGAGCCAAACCTGTATTGTAAACAATTCACGCCTACAGTATTTATAACTCCTCATATATTATCCCTCCTCCCTTCAGACTTTCTATGCTCTCATCCCCCCAATCTTAATTTATTATCTCTCCCTATTTAACCCTCTTTACCTCAGTAAGTACCAAGTCTGATCTCCTGCCCCAAGAAGCCAACACCCAGCTTACAAAGCGAAAGTAAACCCTCTCGGTTCCAAATCTCATGCCCCAGCAAGAAGTTACAACCACTAAGTCTGCTAACTCATTTTATATGGCCCTTCTTTTCACACCCCCTAAATGTGGACTGTTGCATGCTACTGGATTCATCTCCAGAAGGACCCCCCAAAACAAGGGCACTATACGATCCCTTATCGCTGTTAACCACCTCTCAAACTTAACTATACTAAGGTGTGGGATTTAAAAGTGTCTTGGACCTCTCCTCTGCAAGAATATCTAAAAAGACTTAATGGGAGGAAAGACTCCAGACTATAACATGTGCAAATACTAAGATCACTAGCTATAGAGGCCTGATTTTATCATCCATGACAGAGCAGAAAACTTCCAGACCACAAAAGGGCCTAGAATAGAGTAAAAGAGCATGTACAGAGCCTGTCGTTGTACCCACCATGACAGTATATTTAAAGGGCAAAGAAACCTTGTATCTCTTAGGCCATGGGGATTCCCTTTCTAATCTCTCCAATTTTTACTGTGTCTAGGCAAAAAAAAAAAAAAATAGCACAAATTAATTTTTTTTTCCGTTTTTGGGTCACACCCAGCAGCGCTCAGGGGTTATTCTTGGCTCCGTTCTCAGAAATCTCTCCTGGCAGGCAGGGGACCATATGGAATGCCAGGATTCAAACCACAAACCTTCTTCATGCAAGGCAAATGCACTACTTCCATGCTATATCTCCGGCTCCACAAATTAAATTAAAAAACATTTTTTGTATTGTTGATTTTTTTCTTTGCCTTTTTCCCCCCGTGCTTTGATTCAGATTATTATTTGATTATTTGATTATTTCAAGACTGTGATTAATGTTTGGTTGTTGCTGCTGTGCTTTTCAGGTGTTTTTTATTTTTTTTTATTTTGTGTTTTTTTTTGGGGGGGTTGATTTTTCTTGTATTATTTTTATGTTTTCCTTCCTTTCCCCCTTTTTTTTCTTAAAACTATATTTATAGTCTCTAGAAGGACTCCTCCCATTTTTTGCTTGTTTGAATTTTTGTCCCCCCCTTTTTTCCTTACCTTCAAACAACCACATGACTTGAACCATCTTGTTCTGCCTCACAAATTGAGGGGGAAATAATGGAGGGCACTAAGATCAAACAGTCGTATGAACATTGAGTAGAAATAAAGAATAATCAGACTTGAACACCAAATCCAAAGCCAACTATAACAGAATCAATACCCAATCTACAACAGGCTAGACCCAGAAGGGAACACTTAGACTAGCAGCCCGGAGAGCAAAGGAGGGGCTATATGGTATGCATGCTGGAAACAGGGGTGGAGGGAGGACAACATTGGTGGTGGGAATGCCCCTGATTCAATGTCATTCAATGTACCTGAAATACTACTGTGAGTAATTTGTAATCCACTTTGGTCAAAATAAAAATTATTAAAAAAAAAAAAAGACTTAACGGGGATGTCTATAGTTTCCTTGTATGTCAAATACCTGAATAGTTATACCATTTAGTTTGTTTATTTTTAAAGAAACAATCTTTTTTCATTTATATATGTATTTTTGTTAATTTTACTTGTTTTGGTTCTGCTTGATATGAAATTCTAGAAGAAAAAGACCTCCTTGGAATAAAAGCCCAAGTCAAAAACAGGGCATAAAATGTAAAGCCTGTCATTCTTACCCCCAAAGGCACCAACAATGGAATCCCTTTTTCACTTGCATAATAAAAAAGGGGAGAAATCTTAGAAACAAACTCTTATATACTAGGGATAAGAACTCTTACATTTTATAATACAGGGGCACCTCCCATCCAGAACATGTGTTATGAGGATCTGACTCCATATGATTGGAAAGCAACTCTCCTATCCTGAACCCCAGATCCCAAATGAAGACTCAACATTGCTCCATACAACAGCACCAGGAATCAAATTTTCCTTGTACTGCTCTGGCACCAATTTTCGACAGGTTGATACAACCACCTGAAAATGAGGAAACAGCAAAAACTTGATCCAAGAAAGGTTTCCCTATCACATCAACTAATGGCAAGATTAAATCAGAAGACACGCAGTCCTTTGATCTATGAATAAACCAAGATCACCAATTACAGAAGACGGATTATGACAAGCACGACTGGATAGAAGTTTTTCTGAGACCAATAAGAAAGATCCTAGCCTAAGGTTTGGCCTAGAATTTCTACAACAACCGAGGTCTCTTATTCCAGAATTCTGACTTTGAAAACCATTATTGAGCAGAACTTCTGGAGCCATAAGGAAAGACTCTTTCCTATGCTTCTACCTAGGATCTGTGCAAAAACAAGATTACATCATGATTACAACAATCATGATGGAATATATCTAGAACATAACAAAAGGCACTATCCTAGACCTTATCCTATGACCCATTGAAATACCAAGATTTCTAGCTACAGAGGATTAATTTTGTCAAACACAACTGAGCAGAAAGTCTCCTGGCACCATAAAAAGACCTTGGAGTTTGAGAATGAGCATGTATGGGAGTGTAGTTGCTCCCATGACGTATGCTTCAAGGGTGGAGAAAGTCTGTACCTCCTAGGCCAAGGGAATTCCCTCTAACTTTCCCATTACTTACTTTGCCTAAGGAAAAAAAAAGATAAAGAAAATAAAATACAAAAACACAGAAACACACAAAGTCTTGCTACACCAGATATTCTTTTTTTTTCTTCTTTTCTTCCTTGTGGTTGTGGTTTTGGAGATGATTTTTTTTGTTGTTGTTGTTGTTGCTGCTGCTGTGGTTTTTTTCATTTTTGTTTTTCGTCTTTTCCCTTTCTTCTGAACTGATATTTATAGTCTCTAGTTGAATCCCCACCGCGTTTCTTTCTTTCTTTCTTTCTTTCTTTCTTTCTTTCTTTCTTTCTTTCTTTCTTTCTTTCTTTCTTTCTTTCTTTCTTTCTTTCTTTCTTTCTTTCTTTCTTTCTTTCTTTCTTTCTTTCTTTCTTTCTTTCTTTCTTTCTTTCTTTCTTTCTTTCTTTCTTTCTTTCTTTCTTTCTTTCTTTCTTTCTTTCTTTCTTTCTTTCTTTCTTTCTTTCTTTCTTTCTTTCTTTTTTTCCAACAGAACCACAGAACTTGAATCATCTTGTTCTCACTTATATCTTAAGGAAGGAAAAAATGGATGGTACCAGGAACAACTAGTCATATGAACATTGAGTGGAAATAAAAAATGATCAGACTTAAGCAATAAAACCCAAAGTCAATGACACCAGAACAGATACCTAATCTGCAGCAAGCTATACACAAAGGAGACCTCTTATAATTGCAGTTTAAGGGACAAAGTGGGGAAGTATGGGATGCATGCTGAGAACAGGGGTGGAGAGAGGATAACACTGATGGTAGGAATGACCCTAATTCTTTGTCACTATGTACTTTAAATATTACTGTGAAAAACTTGCAATTCACTTTGATCACATAAAAATTATTTAAAAAAAAAGAAAAAAGAAAAAGAAAAAGAAGTACCGTTGAGGCAGGCTGGTTGTAGGGATGGGGGTAAAGAAAAGTAGCTGGGAAAAGTGATGGTGGATAATGAACACTATTGAAGAAAGGGGTGTTAGAACATTGTATTGCCAAATTTCCCTACCAACAAGTTTGTACCTATATATGGCAATTTAATTTTAAAAAATAAAAATCTAAAAGTTGTATATAATTTGGCTATACTATTTCTGTATTTTTACTTGAATAATTAAAAAATGTTGAAGTTATATGTGCCCCCAGAGTAGCCTCATTTATTAAAGGCAGTGTCTGCAAACTGCCTAATTCCCCTTCAACAAATGACTGAATAAAGGCAATGTGAGGTATATAAATACAATCTAATGCTCCTCAGGCATTGGAAATATGTAAATAGCAGATACTGAATTTTTGTATATATGTAATTCATACATTATACATACTCAAAATTTTGAAAGGTTGTACTTTCTAGTGTTACTATCAAAATAATAAAATAACTGAAAGTACAAAACTAGCTACATAAACTAAATTACATTTTCCCTAGAGAAATATTCTTCACAAATATTGTTCCTTAATATAAAGCTTTAAAAGCAAATTAGACAGAATATTTATGATTTGATGACCCATTAAAAATAAGTCAAAATGAACAAAATATTCAATAAATATGTAATTGCTATGCAAAATATGCAAGTTTATCATAATGATATGTTACATATAATTAAATGAATAATGTATACCTCATTTCAAAAGATTTAGTTACATAAAATTCTAATTATTTTGAGAGATAGAGTGTAATAGACCAATCCTTTAAATTAATCAATGTGTATATATATCGTTAGATGTTACAATGCCTACATTTTATGTTGAAGGCATTTTATGTTCAGGCATCCAAAAGTTTTATCTGGTACCATAGGTTATTAATGTTGAATCTTTGTCTTTTCTATAATTTTAAGGTGTTTTTATTTAGAGCAGTACTATATCAAACTCAAAACTTACAAATGCAAATAATTTGATATATATATTTATGTCCTCTCTTCTAATTTTAATATCAAGAAAAAAATTAACAAAACAAAAACTTAAGTTAAAATTAACTTGAAACTCACTGAAAGTAAAATAATTTGAACTTCTAGACAACAAATTCAATGAATAGTCTTATAAACTGGCTTTTAGAATGCCATTTAATTTTTTAAATTTAATTTTTAATAAAATTTTTATTTTTAATTAAAATATTTGAGCAAAATTTTATGGAAAGAGCAGAAGCAGAATATAAATCTAAAAAACTCATTGAGCTGCAGTGTAAAAGAATCACTGTGGTGTTTCATAGATAATGACTTTCTCTTGCAATTACCATCATTTCTCTAGTTTCTGATTATTTGCAAAACAATAACCATTTGGGCAATAGTTAAATGTTACTCTTCAAACATTTGACACATTCTTCATTACTTTTAGTAGATGTGAATCTTTTACTAAACCACAATTATAATTAAGACTGATGAAATCATTAGGCTTGTTGTAAACTTTCAGTTTATCTAAATAGAGTTTGGCAACATATTAAAGGTCTTCTGTCAGATTCATTCAGTGTTTTATCATTTGTTGTTGATGTTAAATTTGAGCATGATTATTGTCATTTATCATTATACTCTATTGGACTAAATTAATTAATTTATTTATATTTCTGATCTTCCATATTAAAAATAACAGCAAGTATTATATTTAGAAGTGTTAATTTATCTTTTACTACTCTTTATTGATCAAAAACTATATATTTAGTATTTGTTGTGGATCAAACCTAAGTAAGATAAAAACAAAATCCCTAACCTAAATGCCCTTATATTCTTTTTATTTGGTTTTTGGGACACACCTGGCCAACGCTTAGGGGCTTAGGGGTTACTCTCGGTTTTATGCTCAGAAATTGCTCCTGGCAGGCTCAGGGGACCATATGGGATGCCAGGATTCAAACCATCGACTTTCTGCATGCAAGGCAAACACCTTACCTCCATGCTATCTCTCCAGCTCCTCAATCCCCTTATATTCTAGTGTGCAGAAAGAGATCTATACATTCTTCAGTGTAAAAAATGTTTATGTATGGGTGGAATGGGGAAGAGGAATAAAAATCTATTAAAATTTAATAAGCACAAAAATGGAAATGTTATAATGCAGTTAACAAAGCTATTTTGTTATTTACAGAATTTATTTTTTAATCAGCTGAAATATTTATATGATTCTGGGTAATATTAATGTCCTACTCTGTTTCCCCCAGTTTTTAAAATTTTCATGAGCACAGTGCATAAACATGAGATTTTTTTTTCTACCAAAACAAAACAAAACTGTACCAACAAAAAATCTGCATGGTGGACTGGAGAGATAGAACAGTGGGTCCGGCACTAGTCTTGCACCTGGTCTTCCAGAGTTGAATTCCTGCACTCTATATGGTTCCTTGAGTCCCACCGGAGTGTTCTTTGAGAAGTCCAGAGTGATCCCTGATCGGAGCTTGTGTATCACAAAAATAAACACTCCTACATGGTTATTTGCAAAGAAATCTGTAGACAACGTTGTATTTAGTGAAAACTCTGTTTTCTAGTTGGTGATATGTTACAATGTTCACATGTTATTAGATTAATCTGATTATGTGGCTAATGCAGTATTCTTCTAAAAAGCGCATTAAAAGCAATCTGCTTTTATTTATTTATTTATTTATTTATTTATTTATTTATTTATTTATTTATTTATTTTGGTTTTTGGGTCACACCTGGCAGTGTTCAGGGGTTACTCCTGACTCTATGCTCAGAAATTGCTCCTGGAAGGCTCAGAGGACCATATGGGATGCCTGGATTCAAACCATCGTCCTTCTGCATGCAAAGGAAACGCCCTATCTCCATGATATCTCTCTGGCCCGTTTTCATTTACTTTGGTCATCAAAAACTTTCAGGTGAAAATGCAACTCTTTCATTTGATAGGAAATGACCAGTAATTAATTAAATCACTGTTTGGAATAAAAGTCTTATTTTGTGCTTCAATTCAAAATTAGTACTCTCTCTTTGGTTCCTTACTGTTTCTGAGTTAAAGAATGCGAATGAGAAACTCCTCTTATTTTACAAAAATCATGTTCCTTACAAAAGAGAAATGGAAAACTTACTATTTTCAAACTATTACATGAGGCGAGGTCTTGAGAAACAGCTATGGTGTGCTACATATGTTTGTTAAAGTATGAAGTTGTTCTCTTCAATCTTATACTGTTGTAACCAACATAAATAAAATTTAAAAAAAATCAGATAAATTTGAAAGCAATCCTGATAGACATGTTAATTGTTGCCATGTTCTAAAGATTTATATATACATGTAAATTTAAAATCTTTAGAGATAATTATAACTCCCTCCTTTTAATTTCTCCATAAAATAGTAATCTAGTTGATAAATTTCTTATATAATGAATACTGATTTAGAAAAACAAAAAGCACTTCGATTTTACAATTGGAGTTTTTTTCCAGTGCCTGCTAAATCTATTGTATTTATTACTGTTGCTACTTACTGCTCATTAAGACTTAGTGTGGAAGTATTGAGTAATGTAAAAAATACTATCATAGATTCCTACATCAGAAAGGATTTTCTAACCATTTTCTTGTTATCAATTCTATTAAGAATTTTTAAGTAAATTAAAATGTATGCATAGTTTTACCTTTTAAAAATGTTTTTATTTAGAATTCTTTTGATATGCCTTCTGATTTTTGAATGATTTTATTTTCATTTAAATCTGGATTATATTTATGGCCTCTATTTTATTACCTTTTAGATTAATTACTTTTAGAATAATTACTGAATGATTACTGGTCAAAATCTAACTGATAAATATAAATATTCACTAGTGTTGTAAAATTGCTGACCTATATTTAATATACTCAAAAGAATAAATGTCTGTCCATTTGATCTTTCTCCTATAATAAGTTGGAAATTGAATTCTCAGGATAAACAAATCAAATAGTATCTTACTCTGCTTCATTTAAAAAAAAAGAAAGTGAATTGTTTGTTTATGGTATTATCTGAAAGTTCTTCTTTGTCCAACATCTTGAAAGCTATCCTATCGTTTTTGACATGAGTTGATCTGAACTGACTTTGTGAATAATGTCCTGATAATTTACTACTCGATGTCTTTAAGGTGGAGGACTATAATTTTTTCACAGGCACTTCTATATAGTTCAAGGAGACCTTGTAAAGAGGTAGGAGAAAAAAAGCACCTTCTCTGATCCTGCAATCAAAAAAGCTATCAATTTCATTGTGGTATGAGTTTATCTGAAAGGTGAAATGAAATCTTGAAAGTAAGACATTCAATCTACTTCTAGGCTAAGAAACTGATAGATTTTTGGTCAAACTTCTTTGTAAAACACTTTAGCAACTGTATTCTGTACAGATATTCAAGTGTACTTCAGGTTATTAGATTAATCTTTATAGTGAATTGAAGAAATCACTAGATCCCAATAGTTCCTGAAACAGACAAGTCATGTGAAATTTAGACAACAATCAGCACTTGGGAATATGTTTTTTATGCAAATAAGACCCTGAAGAGGAATATTAAAAGATATCTCATTAGATAGATCTAAAGATAAGCGTAACTTTATTCCAAGATGTGTTTTATTATTTGTTAAACAAATATAATATTTTATATCTGGATAAATATTCTAAAATAAACTCAGATAAAATTGAATATTTATCATTTCCTGGTTGCCTTTGGTGATTATTTCTGCATATTTTCTTTATGCAAAAGCTGTAAAATTGTTCATATAGTATCCTCAAAATTCATCTAATCTTGAATTTTTATATAAAATGATGGTTACATTGGATAATTTAATATACCACCTTTCTTTTTTCTAGTAAAATAAAAGTATCTTTGTCCAGTTTTGCCTTTGCTTTCCTAGTAAAATTTAATCCTCACTATCCTATATAGGAACAGAAATTGCTGAAAATTTCAACATTAATATCACTTAAATTGATGACAAAAATCACATCCATTTCATTTGTTCTTGGCCTTTTAGTCTTTCTCTTTGGACACTAATAAATATCTGCAGGATGTGAGACTTCAATATGAAATAAAGTCGGCAGCTCTGGATTTCACATTCATTGTTTAGACTGGAAACACTATCTTTAAGCGCATTGAATGCATGTCAAACTATCTATTACTAATAATTAATTGCTATTTGTAAAAAATGCTTAAACTTATTGATAAAAAGTTATTAATTTTATTAATCATTTATTAATATTTTTCCTATTTTAGAGATGCATGCATTAAAGCATAGTGTTTGTATAAATTATTTTATAGCCTTTGTGAAGTGATTTTTTGCTCATAAACAATGAATTATCTTTTTATTATTTTAAATATTATATGATGTCAGAAAATCAGAATATATTTATTTACTTCCAGTTACGATTTCTCAGTTTGCTGAGTCACTTTTACACTGCATTGACAAGTTGCCTGATATTCTCAATGAGTAGCCAACTTAAATATACATTTAAATTTTGCATTAATTCGGGTTCTTTGTTACAAATTTATGTAAAAGTACTTGGGACATAGTATAGTAGTAGAACATTTATTTTTTATGAGTAAAAACCTGGGCTCAGTAGCTGTAATGAATCAAAGCAATTTAATAAGCCTTTATGAATAAAGTAATATTTATTGCATATGTAGAAAATTTCAAGTTAGCAATTGTTTTCCTAAAAGTGTTATTATATTATTCTATATACAATATAACCTATTAAGTTTGTGTTCTGAAAATATAGTCCATTAAAAACTACAACTTACCAATTAATAACAGGAAATAATTCTAACCTTGAAATTATTTATTTATGTATGGCTACGTACTAAAAATTTACTAAGTTCCTGTATTAAATATAAATATGATGTAGGATATAAAATTTTAAAACTATTGCTACAGAATTAATCAAACCAGTCTTTAATTGTATTAAATGAGTTATCATATTTTAGATAACTGAACTTAAAAAGAGTGTCTTGGTTTCCACATTAGTAAACAGAAATTAGTATCTTACATTCTTCATTGCATTGTATGACTAAATAATATAAGCATAGGTTTTATTTGCTAGTAATATTGTTGGTTTATTGTAAGAAATAGACTGCTAGGAAATTTAAATTTTTGATTTCACAAATATATAATTCATTTTATAAACAAAATCAAGAAATCAGTAAATAATACGCATATAGAGAAAAAAGTGAATAAGAAGTTTATGTGAAAATATTACGAATATGAGAAAGCACAATCTTCTTTTTTTTAAAGGGAACTATCATATGTGATACATGACTGACTCTGATTACATTCTATAAAAGAAAAGACTAAGGTATGTGTTACGCAAATAGAAGCCCATTACAGTATTGGAATTAAAGATAAATTTATAAAAAATTATAAATGGAACATTTATTTTTCAGATTTTTTGTGTCAGTTGAAGAAAGAATAATTATGAGACCTAGGTAGAGAAAATATATACATACACATAGAATCAAATTGTTGTGATTTAATTCCAAAAGTAAAATGTGTTCTTATAGAATAAACATCCTTAAACATGCAAAGTACCAACTGATTAAAAAAATCATAAAAAGCATTTCTCTTGAAAACAAAGCAATGGACAATATATTTTTTATTTCTATAAATATAGGATATTAGTCTTTTCAAAGCTATTCATAATGAAAGATTTTAGTGTTATAATTTTTTCCCTAAGATTCTTTATTAGTGCTCTATTCATAGTGTGATTTGAGAAACAATACTGAGCCAAAAACCAGGAGACTGCAAATATAGAAATTGAACATGAGCATGTACTGTCAAAAACTGCAAGCAATTTGGCAGACTAATCTTAGATTAAATATTTTGAGCATATATTTTATGTCCATATAATTTAATTTTAAATCATTTTATTTGCTTAGATAAAAATGAAGAGAGAATAAATATAAGCCTCCATTATCTTTACCATCAACACCTGTTAAATTATTATTTTTTAAATGTAATATCTTTATTTAAGCTCTATGGTTACAGAATTGTACAGAGTTGGGTTTTCATCATAGAATGTATACCACCCTTCAACAGTGCATCCTTCCTGCCACCAATATCACCAATTTCCCTCCCGCAAACCACTCCAGTCTTTTCTGGAGCAGACATTTTGCCTCTCTCTCTCTCTCTCTCTCTCTCTCTCTCTCTCTCTCTCTCTCTCTCTCTCTCTCTCTCTCTCTCTCTCTCTCTCTCTCTCTCTCCCTCTCCCTCCCTCTCTCTCTCTTCCTCTCTCTCTTCCTCTCTCTCTCTCTCTCCTTCTCCCTCCCTCTCTCTCTCTCTTCCTCTCTCTCTCTGTTATCTCTCTCTGTCTCTCTCTTTCCTTTTTGATATTGTGTTTTGCACTATTGTTAATGAATGACTGTCATGCACTTTAACCCTTTCAGCACTCAGGGTGATCGGTTCCAACTATCATTGTCATAGTAGACCCATCTCTCCTCTGCATTCATCTCTCTTTGTAGCAAAGCTTCCTACCGTGACTGGTCCTCTTGACTATCATCTCTTATGATTCTAGATATTATTATATGATCTTTCATTTTTTATTGTAAGAATTTATTCAAGAGACAAAATAGATTAACATAATGAGGTAAACTAACATAATATAATATAATTGATGTAATAATAATACATGTAAGTCAAAGGAAGTTTCTGGTTAAAAACACAATTCTTTTTTTTCCATAATGGCTTACATATCTTTCACAGTAGTATTTTAGGCACATATTAACATTGAATCGGGGGAATACCCATTGCCAACTATGTCTTCCCCCCATTCCAATTTCCTTTCTACAACCCATATACCCCACCATCACCCCCCAGGCTACTAGAGTAGGTGGACCCCTCTTTGTCTGGCTTACTATTAGTGATCACATATCTGTTTGGTCCTGGAACCCTCCCTTGTTTCCCCTCTATTTAAGAGGCAAAGCTAGATATATCGAGGTATGTTTTTGTTTGAAGGAAGGAAAAGCAATAGATTAAGAGGGAAAAAAAAAGTCAAAATTCAAATACGCTGAAAATAGGCGGAGTCCCTCTAGAGGCTTCCAACCTCAGTTTGAGAGAGGATGTGAAAAAGGTAATTGAAACACCACAACAATACAGAAAGAAATATCAAATTAAATAACCAGTGAGCACTACAGCAATAAAGACAGGCACCACACAATAGTCTCGGTTCTGAAATCAAATCATGCTCGAGTGCAAAAAAAAAAGAGAAAGAAAGACAAAATAAAATAAAATAATATTGGAGACATCAACCTTAATCTCCACACCAAAATGAAGACGTCAAAAAAATCGATCAATAGATAAACAGGTGGAAAAACGATTGTTTTGTGCTTTTTTTTTCTCCTTTTCTTTATCCCCATGCATAGGCACAGTAACTATTGGGGATATTGTAGAGGGAATTCCCTTGGCCTAGGAGATACAGGGTTTCTCCACCCCTGAAGTATACTGTCATAGGATTAACTCTAGACTCCTTGCATGATCATTTACTCTCCCTTGCTGCTTTCGTGGTGTGTGGAAGACTTCTGCTTTGTCTTGGATGGTAAAATCAGACCTCTGTATTGAGAGATCTTGTGGCTGTGTCGCTCAGGGAATGGAGCTTATGAAGTCTTTCTTTGTGGTTCTAGCAGTTCTGCTTCTTCAGTGTCGTTTTAATCCATCTTCTGTAGTTGGTGGTCTTGGTCGTTTGTTGCTCCTAGAATGGAGCCTGGGATAAAGTCTTTCGTTATGTTTCCAGAAGACCCGTTACAGTTGCGGTTGTCTCAGTCAGACTTCTGAAATTGGAGCTCTTTTTTGTTGAACCAAAAGCTAGGCTAGAGCTTTTTGTTGCTGTTGTTGTTGTTGGTCCCTGGATGCGTACTGTCCAGTCTTGGTTGCAACAACCAGTCGTATGTATATAGGAAATTGGCTTTTGCACAGATCAAAGGGTGACATGTTTTCTGATTTTGTCTTATCGATAGCTGATGAGAAAGGACAGCTTGCTCTTAGATCAAGTTGTTTCCATTTCCTCATTGTCAGGTTATCAATTTAGAACTGGCGCATGTTGGTGTCAGAGCAGCATTCTAAATGCCCTGTTATCTCATCCTGTTTCTCCCCAAATGTAAAGTGATCTCCTGTATTACTTTCTCCCCTTTTTCTTTTCTTTCTTTTTTTCTTTTTTCTTTTCTTTTTTATTCTTGTTAGTTTCTTTTGTTTGTTTTGTCTTGTTTTAGTTTTTTCACTTGATTTGATTTGATTTTGCTTCTTTTGGGTCACTCCTGGCAGCGCTCGGAGGGTTCTCCTGGCTCTATACTTGGAGAACGTCCCTCGTGGGCATGGGGGACCATATGGGATGCCGGGATCTGAGCCACAGCCCTTCTACAGGAAGGACAGACGCCTGATCTCCATGCTATCTCTCCTGGCCCCACCTTATCTGTTTAATTACGTCTTTTATTCTTTTTTTATTTATAATTTAGTTTAATTTTACTTTCATTATACTCATATAACAGAAATATAACAAACATAGACATAAGGCTCATATATTATTCACTTTTAGAAAATTAACCACTATGGTCAAATGTAGATATCCTTTCTATCTTTCTTATTGGTGTCTAAAAAGCATCACTCATCAGTCATATAGTTTTGTGTGTATAAATCATTAACTGTAGTGGCTGATACAAAACTTAGAAAAATGTCACTAACATTTAATGTGAAGTTAACCACAACAAATGTTCTAAAATGCTTTGAATTCAATAGAGAATTGGCTCAATTCTGTTCTGGATATAATTAACCACTATTTTTTTTTAATACTGGAAGAACAAATTCAGTATATACTAAAATACAAATTTTAAAAATTTGATTAAAAAGTATGAGTAACAGCTATAAAGATAAATGCATACATTCAAATGAACATTTTATTTCAATTTGACAAAGTAACAATTCTTATAAAAATATTAAGTTTTAGGCTACACATTATTCATTTTAAAAAATGTGCCAGATGATTGTTTATGCCAACTTCACTTTTTGGTAAGGGCTAAGTTCCACATTTATAAAGATGAAAGCTGTTGGAAAAAATATCTTCAAATGTACAAAGATGTTTATTTTTCTTGGCAATTCAAAAATACATAACCATTAAAAATGAATACACATTAAGTTAATATTTTATTTCCTTACTATACAAATAATATGAGAAACTGGTCTATTCTGTTAAAACCTCATGAATACCATCAACTGTCCCTGGCTTCTTTTAATGAACAGAATTAGTACATAAACAGAATGTTATTCTTTCTACAATGTTTACAAAAATTATAATATCAAAATTCACAAAAAGCCCAAAATTTGATGTCAATTAAGGGCAATTGATAATGGCAGTCTTCTCAGAATGATCTTCTAAAGAGATAGTCAATACTAAGCAGATTACATAAACATAAGAAACCACCATAATTTTTAGTACCAAATTGTTGCCAACTTGCCATGAAGTTCATTTGTTACACTGAAAATTTTGAACTGTAAAACAATACTATGGTCCAGGAATTTTAATCAAATGACTAAGTCAGGTAAGTGATGGCAGTTAAAAATTATATTCTGGGGCCGGAGAGATAGCATGGAGGTAAGGCATTTGCCTTTCAAGCAGAAAGACGGTGGTTCAAATCCCGGCATCCCATATGGTCCCCCAAGCCTACCAGGGACAATTTCTGAGCTTGGAGCCAGAAATAACCCAAGCGCTGCCGGATGTAACCCAAAAACTAAAAAAAAAAAAAAAATTCAGAGCACAAAAATTATATTCTTAAAATATGGGGACCTGGTACATTAGTTTTTTAAGTATGATAGAAATTCTTAAAAGCAGAAATACAACAGTTGTCAGATTCACAAACCACTAATATTGCTATTCAAATTAATATTTTGAAATTTCTTTAATCATAAAAAGGTTTTTCTCTAGTATCTTTATTTTCAAATAGACTATATTCTACCCCATTATTTTGAATGTATCTTCCCCCCAAATCAACTAATGGAAACAATGATCACCATTACATACATTATTTTAAAAAGTGAAGTAGATTCAAATCTGGATTTGAAAATCAGATTTCTAAAACTGCTTTGCATAAAAATTATCACTGAACCTTCTTTTTTTTTAAAGAAACTTTTTTTCCTTTAGAGATATGTGAGCATATATATTCTTAGGTTTTGTAGGGAGTCTGTTTTCTTTTCTCTCCACCCCCCAAATCCATCAGCAATATAATGTAGCACCACTTCCTCCTGCAAAGACATATTAAACAAAGGGAAAATTGTATGTATATAAACAAACTCTTATCTACTAGAGATAAGAACTCATACTTGTTTACAACACAGAGACATCTACCACACTGAATGTATGTCATGTGGAAACAACCTAGGCTCCAGGGAACTAGACACTGACTGTTCAGCCTTAACTCCTGGATCCCAGACATAGAAACTACAGAGTTCTCCA